>NW_020528553.1:50000-232500 GCF_003368295.1 Carassius auratus
AACTTGATTCAACTGAAAAGGAGGTTTTAAGGCATACAGGTTAATGAATTAGAATGTTGTGGAAAAGTTCATTTATTTCAGTATCAACTCAAATTATAAAACTTGTGTATTAAATAAATTCAATGCACACAGACTGAAGTACTTTAAAGGGTACATAACATACACCATTTCACATAATCTCATGTTAATCATGAGTACCTATAGAGTAGTACTGCATCCTTCATATACACAAAAAGTCTTTAGTTTTATCATATTTATTAAAGACAAATACAGCTTTCAGTTCCTAGAGGCATGCCATGAGCGGAGCTACAATACTGATGTTTCGTGATGTTTCCATTATCATATTTTCACTTATGTGCTGATTTCCAACAAAAAAACAGAAATCTGATGCAATTGTACTTACAGTCATCGACTGCTGAATTTAAACTCTCTTTGACTGGTGCAGAGCCAGATCCGAAGTGCTGAGCGCTTGTCATACTATCACACCTATTCAGTATTTTCAGCCATTTAATGCTTATTTAAAATTTCCGACATTTAATTAGCAAAACCATACATTAACAATTTGTAAAATATACAGTACACTGATGTCTTTGGAAAAGGCAATAATGATCCATACAAATATAATCTGACGACATGTTTTTATTGATATCATATACAGATTGTGAAGGTAACTAAAGTTTACTCTGCTTTTCTCCCAGTTTACCATGGGCTTACTTTTATGTGTTTTCGGGAGAAGAGGATGAATGTGCATGTTGTAAATCACACAGCATGTATTCAGCGTGAACCAACATGGCGTCGTCCATCACCTTGTATAGATCAACTATCAACACGGTCGATATAAAAGTGTTTAAGCTAACAAATATATTTACTTGCACATATTTCTGAATCGGAATATCACATATTTCCTAATATAGTGAGCATGTTTTGGGAACATTTTAAATAAAACAGGAAAAACTTTCCCAAAAACGCACTTATTTGGAGGCATTCTCGAACAAATCCTATGCAGCGCTGCCGACGGTTTTGAAGCATGTTGATTGTGTGCGGTCTCGCTCTCCTCCAGTCATTGTGTGCGTTGGTGCGCTGTTCTGAGAGAAATGCTCATATAAGGAGTTCCGTTTTCGTCTATGTCATTAGATTCACGGTCCAAAAAGAACCCCGCAGAAACTTGTACCAACCCGAAAGTAAGATTTTCAGCACAGAAATTATCAGTCATTCTTCTAAATTATTATTTTTTTAACTTTGGCCATGTTTTTTTTTTTTTTAAGTTTCAGTTGAACTACTGAAATAAATTAACTTTTCCATGACATTCTAATTTATTGAGATGCACCTGTACATTTTGGTTTAGGATGAAAGAAAACTATGTTCTGTTGCTCTGTTCTGTGAATCACTGATAAGCATGACATCATGCTGCAGCTTGATTCCTTTCGAACTTGCGTCTGATTCATTTTAACAGCATATGGACAGTTTAAAGGACAGGCCAGTCTTTCTCTTCTACACCTCCATCTGATTTGTCCCTCACATAATCAATATGCCCTATGAAAGGCACTTTTAGCCTAAAACCATGCTTTTGGAGTGAGCAAGCGAGAGAGAGAAACTCAATATTTAATATTTTCTTGTGAGCACTACACTTGCTATAATGAGTGTCTTTGCCGCTTTGCGATACCTGAATACTTCAGTGCGTGGTTCTTGCAAAGGAACAAAAGGAGGCTTCTTCTGCACCACAGTGCCGTATCACTCATGACATCCAAAACCGGAGACACAAAATATTCCGTAACTGGAATGTCATTTCCATAACTGGAATGTCATTTCCCAGTGGACCAGCATCAAATATATACATATAAAGTATCTGCAAGGCTCTGAAATGTTTTGACAATGGTAATTTAAATTTTTACCTTCACATTGTTTAATGTGAAGATGGAGATTGATGGTAATTCCCACTCTTACTGTGCACACGACACTGGTGATTCATGCCAAATCAGCTGTCAGGCTTTTATAAGACATCTGAAAAATAGAACAAATGTGTGTTACATGCAGACTCAACAAGAGCTAAATTGGATATGAGGTTCTAGATGGTGAACAAGCATATACCATCATTTGCAACCATTAAAACCATGCTTCAAAACCATTGCAAATTATTCGGTTCAACCAGTGATTGCAGAGTGCATATCAAACTGCAAAAGCCACATGATTTTAGTAAACAAGGTCTCAATACATCATAAGTTTGTGTAACTATGACAACAAGCTTCTATACAGTTTTTACCAGATCTTAGATCAGTTTTATATATTTGTATAGAATAGAATACAACACAATAGAATAGAATAGAATAGAATAGAATAGAATAGAATAGAATAGAATGAGCTTTAATTGCCTAGTATGAATACACATACAAGGAGTTAGTTTTTGTGACAGAATCTTCCACAGTGTAACAGGATGACAGTAACAGAACAAAACACACACACACACACACACACAAATAATAATAGAAATAGAAATAGGAAGTATATAAGGAATAAAAATATACAAATTGACAATTGTATGTACACATGTATAACAATAGACAGTTGTATGAACAGGTATATAATGTGCAAATTGAAATGTAGACTAAGTATGTGTGTTAGATAAATAAGTTTATGTGTGTATAAATAGTGTGTTCCACATTTATTGTTAAATAGTCATGAGATGGATTGCCTGAGGGAAGAATCTGTTCCTGTGTCTGGTCGTTCTGGTGCTCAGAGCTCTGTAGGGTCGACCAGATGGCATCCATTCAAAGAGAGACTGTGCTGGATGTGAAGGGTCCAGAGTGATTTTACCAGCCCTTTTTGCCCACTCTGGATGAGTCTAGTTCTTGGAGAGAAGGGAGGGCTGTACCAATGATTTGCTCAGCAGTCTGGACTACCCTCTGTAGTCTTCTGAGTTCACATTTGGTAGCTGAGCTGAACCAGACAGTTATTGAAGTGCAGAGGATGGATTCAGTGATGGCAGAGTAGAACTGCAGCTCCTGTGGTAGGTTGAACTTCCCCAGCTGGCGAAGGAAGTACAACCTCTGCTGGGCCTTTTTAACAATGGAGTCAATGTGATTGTCCCACTTCAGGTCCTGAGAGATGTTAGTGTCCAGGAACCTGAATGACTCCATTGCAGTCACAGTGCTGTTCATGATGGTGAGCGATGGGAGAGCAGGGGAATTTCTCCTGAAATCAATGATCATCTCCACAGTTTTGAGCGTGTTTTGAACCTCCAGGTTGTTAAACCTGCACCAGACAGCCAGCTCTTTAACCCTCTGGAGTCGATCCCCGCATATACACTTTATGAGGCATTTTCCCCTGATAACCCCAGAAATAACTTAAATTACACTTACAGCGGTGATCGTAGAGATAAGCGCAATACAACAATTGAATCTGTAAAGGGTCTACTTTTATTTTTAAACAGACATGATAACTACAAAGCTTTGTGCACTTATAAAATAAAGATAATAACTAGGTGTGCTGTCTGCAGCCTTGGTCTGTTGTGATCTTCATTTAGAAACGGTTCTTTAAAATGAATTGTAACTCAGTGAATACTCAATGAAGAGGCCTGAGAGATATATCTATATAAAGCTTACATGTCTACTTAAACTAAACTAAACAAGTGCTACTGAAAACAAATATTCTGTTATAAAGTCATCCATATGAAAACAACGCGATGTCCGTTTTTCACGTCTCCCTTCATTATCTCTCAATGCGACCACACCCACGTGCTGAACAGCTATTGAGATTATAATGTTTCACTTGAAGCTCGCAGCTTGTAAATGCCCAAACAACAGAAAAGAAAGCAGTGAGAATGTTCTTCAAAAAAAAAAAAATATTTTTTGCTTCACAATGAGAGGAATAATACATAATTCACCCCGAGAAGATGTGATGAAGATTACCTCAGGATTTGGGTTTTGGATTTCCTCAGAAAAAAAAAAGAATGAAGCACTTTTTTTCAGCAGAGATCATAAACATGAGTAAGTCTTTTTTATGTATACAATTGTTCTAGTTTCACATAACATGTAAACATTTTACTAGTTAGACTTTTTCCAAACTATAATTCCTGACTAAGTGTATAATCAAGTGAAACATGAAGTTTCAATAACAATATACACTATACCAAAACCAACCACATACTGTACTTCAAAAGCTTGATATAAATAATAAAAATGTAGCAAATAAATGTAAATGTATCAAATGTAACAAACATTTATTATATATATATATATATATATATATATATATATATATATATATATATATATATATATATATATATATATATATTAATTAATTAATTTATTTATTTATTTATTTATTTATTTATTTATTTATTTATTTTTTTGTATTTTTTTTTTTTGATAAAAAATATAATTGTTAAAAGGATTTCTGAAGGATTATGTGACTGGAGTAATGATGCTAAAAATCCAACTTTAAAAGTCAGCTTTGATTGTTCCTAATAAACTGTTTATCTGCACTACAAGTTAATATTAAATTATTTTGTGGGATAATTAAATATATTCTAAATAAACTACAAACATAAAATTATATACATTTTGTCCTTACATTCTTCCTTGTAACTCTTCCCTCTCAGTCACACACCTGACTGAAAGGCTCATTATGTAGCTCATTATGTGGGTCTTTGTCTTCTCAGGTCTAAATCACAATATAATGCTGATAGTTCAAGTCCTCTCGCACAGACCCTTTCTACATACACATATATATATATATATATATATATATATATATATATATATATATATATATATATATATATATATATATATATATATATATATATATATTTTTTTTTTTTTTTAGAAAATATAAATCAATATATTTTATTTTTATTTTTTTTGTGAGTGAGTAAACAAGATAATATAACATAATTTAGAAAGAAAAATTCTAGGCTTCAAGCTCCAGTTCTCAAAAGCCCCGGGAACCAATGTTCTGTCTGTGATTTATGGCCTTATTTAAGTGATTTAACATTTTTAGTTTTTCACTAACCACGCATAAACATTGTTTTCTCAAAAACTCAATCATGTACATACATGCTGCTCTCATATTATTATAGCCCAGTTTGTGCTGATTACAGTGATATTAGACATTTAGATGTTTATAAGCAACTGAAAAAAGCACAAATGTGACAAAACTTCTCCAGGCCCCAAAAATAACCCTTAGACCTCAAAGGGTTAACCTCCTGTCTGTATGCAGACTCATCACTGTCTTGAATGTGGCAGATGAGTGTGGTTTCATCTGCAAACTTCAGGAGCTTGACAGAGGGGTCTTTAGATGTGCAGTCATTGGTGTAAAGGGGGAAGAGCAGTGGGGAGAGAACACCGCACTGAGGAGATCCAGTGCTGATCATATGAGTTCTGGATGTGAGTTTTCCCAGCCTCACTAGCAGTTGCCTGTCTATCAGGAAGCTGTTGATCTACTGACAGAGAAAGGTTGGCACGGAGAGCTGAGTTAGTTTGGACAGGAGTAGGTTTGGAATAATAGTGTTAAAGGCCTAGATCAGGGATCCTCAAATCTGGACCTCGAGATCCACTTTCCTGCAGAGTTTAGCACTAACCCTAATCAAACACACCTGAGCATGCTAATCAGTGTCAATCAATGGGTCTCATTCACTAATTTTTGCGTACAATTTTCTTATTTATACGCACATTTGAACTTCTCACGAGAACTTTCCGCCTAATTCACAACACATGCGTACGCACATGAGCTTGTTCTTAAACTCGTTCTTCTGTTAGTGAATTTGGAGTCTTCTAAATGAGCGCCCGCGTGCACGAGGTCAGTAATTAGCATAATTCACGCCCAAACCAGCTCCATATAAGGGCTTTCCACAACGAGGCACTTGTACAGAGAAAGACAATTATGGCACCGAAACAAAAGACAAAGAAAAATAACTTTAACGATAATGAACGTGGTTTTGCTGTCGGAGGTGTAAGCCAGGAAAAAAAATAAAAAATTAAAAGTGTATCAACGGCATAACGGGCACAGGTAAAAAAAAGAAGCATGGGTTATAATACAGGCTTGGAGATAAAGTGGTATAGGGTGAGAGCGGTTGGTGATGTGGCTTAGAGTGGTTCCAGTGAGTTGCATAAATCAATGATGACTTCTCTGGGCAACCTAAAGCGACTGAACAGCCATTCGTCACTCTCCGCAAACATATCTGTGCGCTTTCTAAAGACTCGCTCTCTCCTTAGAGCACACGCCGCAATGTCTTCAAGCAGTGCCATGTGTGCCATGCCTCTAAACACAAGATGAGACACATTAATCACCGTTTATATAAGGATGGATCAGGTGATTGTTGTTTGGACCTCTAATATATATATATATATATATATAAATTGGAACTGTAATTATAATTTATCAATAACATCTAATTATATATGGTTCTTCACACATGCCTATAAGGCCCGGTTGTACACATGATTATTGCATACGTGTGGTATAAGTTGTTCTTGAATCTTTTTGTACATTTAGAATAAATTTTAGTACGAAAGTTTTTGATGATTCATGATTTATTCGTGAAAACGTCCGAACGCACATTTCACGCAAAAATCTGTGCCTACGCATATTAAGGGGAATGAGACCCAATGTCTTTGGGATCATTCAAAAATGGCAGACAGGTGACTTTAATCAGGGTTGGAGCTAAACTCTGCATGGTATTGGACCTCCAGGGTAACATTTGAGGAAGGGGGGCCTAGCTGAAGTTCTCAAACAGGATCCTCACATAGGTCCCTGGTATAGTCTAGATCAGTCGTTCCCAAACCTGTCCTGGAGGACCCCCTGCCCTGCCAAATTTTGCATGTCTCCCTAATCAGACCCACCTAATTTAGTTCTTGCAGTCTCTACTAAGAAACTAATGAGTGGAATCAGGTGTGTTGGATAAGGGAGAATACAAAAGGTGCAGGGCAGGGGGGCCTCCAGGACAGGTTTGGGAAGCACTTGTCTAGAACAGGAACAGAAGAGGATGTCTTTCTTCTCTTGTTCTTTATGAAGACCTGATGCACATCTTCTACTCTGATGACTGGTGATCTCCTTCAGACATGTCCACACTAATGCTGAGTCGCTGTAAGTAAACTGAGTCCTTTGTTTTTCAGAATAATTAATTTTTGCCACCCTGATCTCCTTCTCCAGTGGTATTTAGTCTGTTTATATGGTTCCTTAAGGGGTTTTTTGCTCCCAAATTAATTGAACATACAAAAGCTTACACCTTAACCCCCCCAAACATAATGAGGTATTACTGCCTGAAGAAGAACCCCCCCCCAAAACCATCCTTGTTCCATTCCTGCAAAAGAGAAAAGACAATGCTATTGAGATATTCTTAATGCAGCCTACTGGCTAGCAGAGGGGTATTCTCCTCTCAAAAGGAGGGAAAGAATAGCAGTCTCCTCTTTAATTAAAGTAGCGAGGGGATGAGCAGCAGGCCCCTGCAGTCAAAGCAGCAAAGAGTGTTCTCTCCAGCGGGAGAAAACAGGAGGCCCTTTTTCTTTTTGATGGGTGTTCTTCCCACGCTGAGGGATAGAACAGCAGGCCCCTGTAGTTATAGCAACAAGGGTGTTCTCTCCAGCGGGAGAGAACAGTGGCTCTTTTCTTTTTATCCCTTGCTGAGGGATAGAACATCAGACACCTGTAGTTATATCAATTCATGAGGTGACTTCGTGCAAAAAACGCTGCCTCATGTGGTCATGTGGTGCCAGCGCCGTCTCAAGTCAGACAAATTTTTAATTGGCATGCACTACTTCAAGTCAGATTGTGATCTGTTTGCTCAGTGCTGTGTGTCCTTAGATTTTAGTCACAATGATGATTAATGTCTATATATATATATATATATATATATATATATATATATATATATATATATATATATATGTGTGTGTGTGTGTGTGTGTGTGTGTGTGTGTGTTAAATTAAACAAATGTAAACAAATTAATTATTGTTTACATCGTTTCCGCTGTTTATGATGATGATATTCGAGAGAGTCCAGTTCAGTGAGCGCATGATCTGAACACAACTGTAGTGTTCAACGCCGTGTGTTATTAATTATAATGCCAATAATACCTACCCTAATGCTGGGAACACTGCATAAAGATTGTATGCATTGTAAGCCGATCTTAAATGTATACCACAATAACAAATCATTCATTTTCACGTTTCACTTAAATTGCGACAGTCTTAAGATTTAATTTAGCTGAGCAGGTAAAATTTTGTTTACCTTTTTATATGCTCAAAGTGCACTCTCCTATTGAAAACAAAACAAAGCAGACTTAACAGGGGGCTACTCAAGTATTTAGTTCTCCGTTTACCATAATTGGTCATTTCTGAGCCATCACTGACTGAAGCAGCAAACTCCGGCAAGGTTTTCTTTTTTTTTTTTTTTTTTTTATTCCTTCTCCTCTGTTGGATCGTACGTTAATAAAGAGCACACTACAGCCACACGTGTAGACTCGAGCGGAGCTGCTTAATTAAAGCAAATTATTATGAACCAATGTACTGCGTTTTCAAGCACTTCATTTTCAAGCATTTCTAAATCCAAGCATTTTTTATTAAACCTTTTTTTTTTTTTTTAAGGATTAAGCACCCATATGACCCTGTATGATGGCAAACGTGACAATTATAAAGCCTTGACCATTTGGGAAGGTGCGTGCACAGTCATCAGAGGCTCGCAGTGGAGCCAGCTAAAGCATAAATCCCACTTATGCAACGGCAGGTCTAGCATGATATCATACTGGACACTAGATAAGCCTCAAGCAAGCAAGCAGTCCCAATACCCTGATAACTTTTAAGCAAAGACCTTCTGAACTGCATATAGTGGGGTAGCATCCCCTTACAGAAGATAGGAGTAGCGAAGGGTGCTCTTTTATGACAGCTAAACAGATCAGCATGCCCCTTTAAAGCAGTACGTCATATGGTCAGTACTCGAATTTAGGAAACAGCATTAGCCCTTGTCCAGATAACGTATAGTATTGATACGAGCAAAATTTACGATCTGTACATTAGTATCAAGCATTTTATCGATACACCAGTTAGCTTGAGCAAACGGCATATCACTGATTTAAACTCTGTGTGTTGGAAATAGTCGGATAAGTTTAATGAAAGCATCCCCAACAGATGAGCCTGAAGCAGCAGCCCATTCAGATCGACAGCCTTGACAACAGATTAACAAGGCTCGTGGGTATATTTAACTGTAGTGTTACCGGTATGGTAATATTATAGCATGCCTAGCAAACATAACTGAACAATTAGCTTTGGACAATGAGCAATGTCTGAAGCATATTCGCCAACATAGCACTAGGCAATAAAATGAAAGAAACTGCTTAGCTTCATGAAAATGTCGGAGATTAATTAAAGGTGAAATGGCCAGTTGTTCGTGGATGCTTGGATTCTTCTTGAATATCTTGCTTCTTCCAGCGGGGAAGCAGATCTTATGTAAAGTTGTTGGGTCAGTCGAATTAGTACAACTTTGGTGATGAATCGCGGGTCAAAGTGTCATATCACTTTCAGTCCATCGCTTGACAAACAACATGGCGATTTCGCTTAAGTTCACGACTTGAAATCTGGTGAGATACTCAGTAGGGAATCCTGCTCAAATATTCTGGTTTTAATGCTTCCTATGGATATAGATTCACCGTCTGATTAGTTCCTGAGCAAGTGATAGCTCTCGCAAGCAGTTTGAGCATACTTACCGAACAGTAGTGCCGCGTGTATATGTCCCTTAGTCTAATTGGAGAATGGTAGTGATTGGAGCCATTTGACAGCTGATCGCATAAGCTGGTCACAGCCTATGCCTCCGTGGCCTGACGGAACTAACGCTATGCACGATTTCTGAAGAATTTGGTTCAGCGAGTCAAAATACAAAAAGCTGTTATTATCCCATCACTAGGAGAGGAGGCACATCCTTTGTAAAAGGTAGATTTTTTTTTTTTTTTTTAGATTGTTTTTTTTTTCTCAAGTCTAATCACCTGAGTAGTGACCGGGAACTGAAAAATCAAATGACATTTGAGAGGATTGATTAAAAAACACTTTAATACTGTTGATTTGCTATAAAACTCAGTTCATTCCTGACTTTCTTTGCTTATTCTAGGCTTTCAGTGTGTGTGTTATTTGCCTTGGCCATAGAAAAAAAAAAAAAAAGAATAAATCTGGTCCTAAAAATACATTATTCAGTATCTAATCAGCAATGTTCAATGAATCTTTAAAATGTAACTTTGTTGAACTGAATAAGCTGAATAACTGTTGATTTGCCATTCAGCCATTTTCCTCACAGGTACAGTACATGTTGTTTTAAAAAAATAAATAAAAATAAAATAATAATAAAAATATGTAGGCTTTACTTTGAAACAATTTTTAGAAATTGCTAGTAAATTTTACAAATAATTAGAAAGATACAGCAAGTAACACATTGAATCAGACATTACATTTGAAAGTAGAATGATTAAAATGGATTTTTTTTCTTGTCAAATGTACTGCAGTAATATTTTATTTACAACTTTGAATTTTTTTTACAGTGTATACTTTTGCTTATCAATACTTATTAAAACGGTGTGTTGTTACTTTCAGTGTGCATTAAAGTAATTTAATTTACCATAAATTTTGGGTTCATTTAAATATTCTAACCTAGCAGTATAGTCATTTTTTACAATAGTTAAGTTCAGCATTTTTAAGAGTATGATGTTTTCAGCAGGGAAATGAATTAAAATCAGGCTTCTGTCAACTGAGAAATTTAGCTGTCATTAAACCTGCTATTTTAACTCAGCAAAACTTGTTGTTGTTGTTGTTATCCTCTTTAAAATTAATTATCTTTCCACTGCACAAAAGATGGTCTGATAGTCTGCTGATTTCAGCTATACTTTTCCAGAGAGGTTGTGGCAGTTTAACTCAAAACACATTGGACACAGTACAGACATCCCAATGAAAAGTCTGCTTATGACAGTTCTGTCCCATGGGAGGTCAAGGAGCAACTTTCGAAAACCTATTTAGCAAAGTGCTCCATTTGTAGTAGCATCTCCCAGTGGAGCGGGCACAACCTCACAAAATGCCTGGAGCACAATCACAGCTAAAAAACCAAAAGACGTCAATACCTGCTGTAGATGTATGTGGCGAGGGGGGCATGGTTTGGCAGAGTCTGTAACGGGAGAGAGATGATGGAGCAGAGCGAGGCGTAAGTAGGTCTAGTGCAAATAACGAACACGTGTGTTTGATTTCAGTAATTGGCATGGAGAGACCGGATATAAGCCGGAGCACGACTCAGAGAGAGAGAGAGAGAGAGAGAAGCTGGGACCTCGTGTTGCTGCTTCGGAGTGACAACGACCAGAAGTCTGAGTTATTTGAGTAATATTGTGCAAGGGGCACACTGACCGCGCTTGAGGTGCAGTATTGTTTTTAATTATTATTATTATTGGAAATAAAAACGAGCATCCCAGCAACCAGCCGACCCCTGTCTTCTTCCTTCCTGTCCATAACTGTGTCGAACCTCATCACACTGGTGACCAAACCTGGGAAGGAGGAAGATCACCGCCGCCATGCAGTCCCCGTCAGGCACACCATTTGCGGACATCATCCAGTCGCTTGCGGGTCTTCACCAAGAACAACATCAGCACATGCTGGCGATCAAGGAGGAGCAGGACAAACTCTTCGATACGGAGGCCTTCCTGGATCTCTTTGAGAAATCAGCAGAGACTCGAGGATGGCCCCCCGGGGACTGGCCCATGCGACTCATCCCTCTGCTGTCAGGAGAAGCGCAGGTAGCAGCCCACCAACTTCCAGTCCAAACTGAACTACCGAGACCTCAAGCGTGCCATCCTCCACTGGGTCAGTCGGACCCCGGAGCAACATCACCAGAGGTTCAGGACCCTGACCCTGGAAGAGTCTGGCTGGCCCATCGTGATGGCACAGCAGCTCCGGGACTCCAGCCGCAAGTGGTTGATGGTTGACAGTAGCGACGTCGAGGATGTAATCGATCGAGTGGTGCTGGAGCAGTTCGTGGCCAAGCTGTCAAGAAAGACGGCACAGTGGGTCCAGTGCCACCGCCCGACGTCGCTGAACCAGGCCATCCAGCTGGCGGAGGACCAAATGGTGGCGTGTCCAGGGGTCAGCAATCCCTTACCATCAGCATCTCTCTCTCTCTTCCCATCCCCTCTTTCCCCCTTCCTAGGTCCCGTGGAGGGCTTCCTCCGAAGCCAGCACCCAGGTGGAGGATGGGTTATGCGGCAGAGCCAGCAGCGGCACCCCGGGCTCCTCCCAGGGGAGGGAGTTCGCCCACGGGACCCTTCCCACAACCCATGCCCTCTTCGATCTCTCCACGCCAATCGCTTGACCCACTTCCTGCTGCCAGGGCGGCGGTAAAGTCTGGGCCGGCCTGTTGGCGCTGCAGGTACCCAGGACATTTCATCGATAGATGTCCATTGATGGAGGTGGGGACATTGATCCGGGTCCCTGACGCGCCACAGGCTGCCCTCGATCAAGCTGGCCTATACCAAATACCAGTGAGCATCAAGAGGGGTACATATCAGGCTTTGGTCGATTCAGGATGTAACCAATCCTCCATCTATCAAAGTCTGATCCATCCATGGGCATTGCATAATAGCCGCATGGTCAAGGTTCAGTGTGTACATGGGGAAGTGGTGAATTATCCTATTTTGCCTGTGGATATTCAATTCAGGGGAGAAAAGCAGGGGAGAAGACTGGCTATAACTTTTCTCCTTTTATGTATACATTTTTGTTCAAAAGTTTGTGGTCAGTGCAATTTTTATTTTTATTTTTTAAAGAAATTAATATTATTTTATTTAGCAAGGATTAATTAAATTAATCAGAAGAAACAGTAAAGACATTTTGTAATTTTGTAAGTTTCCACTGCTATGCTGATTATACTGTAATATAATTTATCATGACCAGATTTCTAAACTATTCATGTTGATAAAATGTGTTAAAGATATAAAACATTGGATGACTCCTATTAAATTCAGACAAAACTGAAGTGAAACCTGAACACAGAATTTCTGGACTTTTAGTAGTGCCTAGGATATCTAAGTCTACTAAAGGAGGGAAATACTTTTCTCATCTGGCTCCCAAACTCTGGAATAGTCTTCCTGATAATGTCCAGGGCCAGGTCCATCGCAAGTGGGGTGAAAGGTGGTGACGATTATAGAGGCCCACCGACTGGCTGAGGCTAGCCTAAAAAGACAATCCGGACAGTTGACAAGCCACTGCTGCGTGTCGTCATGAAAGCTTATCATTTTCATGTGTTTTTAAGCCTCACCACTTTCCAATTGAAACATTCAAAAGAGTTTAAAGCATTTAAACACAAGACGTGGAAAAGCTCAACTGAGTAGCTGGTTACTCTAGCACTGTGTTCGGTGCGCACGCAGAGAGCTGCGACTCACAGACAGCAACACTGAACCGAGCTCTACTTTGTGAAGTTCTCCTCGAAGTATCTCCTGGACCTGAACGAACAAATACAAATAGCAGTTGTTTAAACCAACAGAAAAGGATGTGAAAGAGCCCAATTCAGCACCCATGGTGTTCTGGTGTTCAGGGCTCAAAACGCTTGAATGCAGAATTTTCCTCTTTTTGCTCTTGTACCGACAAAAACATAAAAAATATGCTGAAATACCTGTCTTGGAAAGTATGTTTAAAAAATATATACCAAATACCATAAGATATATACACCCACCTAAAGAATTATAAGGAACACCTGTTCAATTTCTCATTAATGCAATTATCTAATCAACCAATCACATGGCAGTTGCTTCAGTGCATTGTGGTCCTGGTCAAGACAATCTCCTGAACTCCAAACTGAATGTCAGAATGGGAAAGAAAGGTGATTTAAGCAATTTTTAGCGTGGCATGGTTGTTGGTGCCAGACGGGCAGGTCTGAGTATTTCACAATCTGCTCAGTTACTGGGATTTTCACGAACAACAATTTCTAGGGTTTACAAAGAATGGTGTGAAAAGGGGAAAACATCCAGTATGCGGCAGTCCTGTGGGCGAAAAAGGCCTTGTTGATGCTAGAGGTCAGAGCAGAATGGGCCGACTGATTCAAGCTGATAGAAGAGCAACTTTAACTGAAATAACCACGCGTTACAACCGAGGTATGCAGCAAAGCATTTGTGAAGCCACAACACGCACAACCTTGAGGCAGATGTGTTACAACAGCAGAAGACCCCACTGGGTACCACTCATCTCCACTACAAACAGGAAAAAGCGACTACAATTTGCACAAGCTCACCAAAATTGGACAGTTGAAGACTGGAAAAATGTTGCCTGGTCTGATGAGTCTCGATTTCTGTTGAAACATTCAGATGGTAGAGTCAGAATTTGGTGTAAACAGAATGAGAACATGGATCCATCATGCCTGTGGAACGGGTTGAATTCACTTCTTTTTTTAATTCTCTCTCTTTCTTCTTTTTGGTGTATCCGCAAATCATTCATGGCATGTACTGAGCTGCAGTGAACTCCAGATCTGAGCCATGTAGAGTAATGAAGTTAAATAAAAAAAGAGCCAAATAAATGCTTCCAGGTGTCTGTGCTTGCTCTGTCCTTCAAAGATTAATGAATGGAGGGGCAACAAATGCTGCTGAGATTTAGATCTGTTTGTGATCATACACAGAACTGAAGCAGAACAAAAAGAGAAGTAATTTAAAAGAAAAGAAAAAAATAGTTGAATTCAAACGCAAAAATTTACATTTTCAGTAAGTTCTTGTCAGGTTGATAACAATGTTTTGGTTTCTTGTTCAAAACGTTCCTATATATTGTAACAACAACAAACAAACAAAAAGTTAATAAAAAATGGTTAAATGATTTTCTTTAAATCAAAAATTATTATTTAGCATCACTGAATTAACCAACACACACACACACACACACATATATAGTCACAAGACGGTCATGCTCATCACAACGCCCTCCCTCACCTGAATATAAACATCAGCACCTGTTCACCATCCAATTATCAGTCTTCCCCAGCACTATAAAGGCACACACCTCAGATCCTCAGTTGTCCCTTCTACATCCTGTGGTCCCAGTTATTCTCCAGTGTTACCTCTATCAGTATCTCCTCTACTCACCACAAACGTTTTAACCTGTGTTCAATTTGCACAATCATTTCTATAAATTCTGCAATGTAAATACATTTAGAAGACGCTACCCATGGCAATTTATCGTGTTCACCAGCTAATGCGTGAGAGAGAGGGGGGAAAAGAGAGAATAGAGACCCCCCCCCCAATACACACACACACCAACATTAGAACATTAAACACTGACTGTCATATGATGCTAGATGATCATAATGCATCATTGAGAATGAAAGGGAAACATCTGCTTGCTTAAATGTGATATGCATGACATCTTCTCTCTCGCGCGCTTTCTCTCTTTATAATTTCTGTTCACGATCAACTTACAGTATATTTACGTCTAAAGAATTCTGAAGGAATGCTTGTTTTACAGCTAAGCACACATGCAAAAGGATTAATCTCACATTATTTCTAAATAGGAAATATTTCTAAAAGGAAAAACAAAGCCTATACTTAGGAACTTTGCAGTATATATGTAGCATTGTAACATTAGTACCCTCCTAAACATTATTAACCCTCCAAATTGGCATTATTAAAATACAGCTACATATATATAAAGTACAAAAATAAACATATAGTGCCTATACACACACACACAGAGAGAGAGATAAAGTGAGAGAGACTCTCCACCAATTCTTGATTCACTGGATTGAGGTAAGATATATATAGAACTTGGAGGGCTGGGCGATGGGAGAGACAAATACATTCAATTATAGAGAAAGTGTGTGAAAAAGGTGAAGACAGAGGTGAAAGAGTGACAGGAAAATTATGAAGTAAAGGAAGAAGGTGGGAGGAAGAAAATAATGAAATAAAGGAATGAATGGAGAGGCAGAAAAAAATTGAGGGAGACAGGAAAAAAAAAGAAAGCCGATATTTGAGTGTTGTAGGAGGGCTGAGGAAGCGATTAACCCCACTGTGCTCTGGACGTTGCTCTAGGGGAGGAACTCTGTGGGGTGGCCCATCATGAGGCATCTTCTCAACCAGGGGTCATGACCTCATCCTCTGAAGATTCAATTCACCTGTTTTCACTCGATTTTCTCTTCTCCCTCTTTCACCTGAACCTCCACGACAGCCCTGCACTCCTAAACTGAACATATAACAAAACAATAGACAGTGCTGAATATATCAGTCTGTTGCATCTAAATGCTCATCTATCACTCAAGTTGACCATTGACATTCCTAACTGAGATTGTAGATAGAGTGTTAATGGTCCATTTGAGAGATAGGTGGCGGTAATACAATTATAAGTCTGTGATCCAAAATAAAGCAAGAAGAAAAAGAAGACGACTCACGCGGACACTGCTGAGAACACACACAACAGGACATTCGCAGGAGAGTTCTAACAGTTCGGAAATTGCATGAATCAGAAAAAAAAAAGAAAAAAAAATGATATAAATACGGTTTCGTTACCAACATCTACCAACATTTTTTCTCAGTGCTAATATTAGCTAATAAATAGCTTAACCAGCAAGTCGGTTTGGCTAAGCCAATCCTTCATCCAGACATGGAACCAAAAAGCCTGGAGGTTACTGATAAGGCAATGCACAGAGTAGCCGGTAAGTTGCTTTAGCCAATGAGCTGAAGATCTTTAACAATGCTAAACATGAGTATTTGTGAGAGGAATCTCGTTCAAAAAGCTTGTTTTACTTATCTCATCTGGTTCAAATACAGTCAAAAACTCTTCTTAAGCTTTTCCCACAGTTCTTTTGTAGTTATACCAAAAACATTAGTTAAATTTCTGGAAGGAAAGCAAGCGAGGAAGAAAGAACTTCCTTGACCTTTGATTTCACAGCAGTCTTACTTTCATGAAATAACTGCTCAGAAAGGCACTTTTTTAGAAGCTGAAATCATTATATACTTGCTCTTACTTTCTCTTGCTCTCAGTGCATTGACACAACCATTTAGTCTGCGGCTCACTGCACCTGAAGTCAACCGGAAAACCGGTGGGCGAGCGTGTGTGACCACTATCACCTCCGCGAATCATAGAGAGATTGTCTCACGAACAACCTCAATACCTCAGGCACTATATCCTCAGGCCAGTGTGTGCGCTTCAGCTTTTAATCCAACCTAGAAAAGTATTCACTCAGTCAGCACTTCTCCTAGCTCTTGGCATGATGTTTGTCTAGGCTGGACTACGGGCTGAAAGGCTCGGATAAATATCCACAGACCCCCGGAGGCTTCAACCATCAGGACCTGTCACAATATGTAAAAGAGCTAGCGGAGTGCTGGGCCCTCATCCCGTTTGCCCCAGAGTCCTCTCAGCTCACGGATCAACAGGCCCAGAATGGTTTCAGGGCCAGTTTTTGAGGTCCTGCTGGCATGAGTGCTGAGCGTAATTGCACAAAGCCATGACATATGCTCAGGGTCAAGACTCAGACAGCAAACCATATTACAAGACCTGCTGATGTTTCATACAAGATTATATTTACACTAAAAAGATTGTGTTTAATGCATATTGAAAATAGATCAGGAGTAACACATTGAACAATGGAATTCCTCATTTAAATAAAATGCAAATATCCACTAGAGCAAACTAAATAAGAGTTTGTGAGATTCACTGAGCAGAAATTCAGGATATGTATATAAACAAATCACTGTTTTCAAGATTTCAAGATTCAGCGGCTACAGTGCACCCAAATGATCGGATTGATGACTTAGTCTGACTGAAAAAAACTTCAAGTCACTTGATCTAATTGAGCTGGCTCTGAATGTAATTTTCATTGCATTGAAATAATCCAAACAAATAAGCATGTAAATTCTCAGTCAGATTCAAAAATACCCTCTTAAGTACCTATCTTGTACTGTTTAGTAACATGCACTTATACAGCTACATTAATAAGTTGTAATATACTATTAGTTACAGCTTATTAATTGGTTGGTGGAATATTTAATAAATTAGCTTTTATAACATAGTTGTCAGCTTTCCTTTTAGGTATGTCATCATTAGGTTTCAAATAAACAGAACTTTCCCAATCTGAAACTGGATGCAGATGGGAATTAGTACATGTAAATATATCTAGTGTGCCAGATCTCACAACAAAAACAAGCAAACTTTTAAGACAAAACAAAATAAGTGACAAAACAAAGCCTACACTCTTAAAAATAAAGGCTCCAAAATGGTGTTATCTCAGCAATGCCAAAAAAAAAAAAAAAAGTAAAAAAAAAAATTCCAATAAAATGTCATTGAAAAGTTGAGTCACTTTTTCATCTATATCAATTAAAATAAAACAACCATAACTGTGCAACCCCAGTTGTCATATCCTCATTATGTTCTCGGTGCTTTGGGCTATGTTTTGCCTCATATAACAACCTTTGTTTTTCAAATCAATGTAAACTGTCAGAGCTCAATCACATCTTAAACAAACATCTGGATGCCGTTTTTCCTCAAAGAACACTGAAATTTGTGATAGCATTTGCAACTACTCAAAGCAAGTATCACAAGTGCAAACATTAAGCAGCTTCAATTTAGGGCTTTTAAATAAATAAATACTTTTAATCACCAAGGATTCATTAGAATTTTCAAAAGATAAAGACATTTTATAATAAATCCTGTTATTTGAACTTCAAAATCACCAAAGAGTAGTGGAAAGAAAAAAGAGAGAGACAAAAAATATATATATATATATATATATATATCCACAGTTTAAAAAGGTTAAGTAGCACAACTGTTTTCAACATTGATAATAAGAAATGCTTCTTGAGCATCAAATCAGCATATTGAAAGGATTCTCTGAAGAATCATATGGCAATGAATGAATGATGATGAGAATTCAGATTTGCATCAGTTTTAAATTACATTTTAAATTTAAATATAAAAAACAGTTATTTTAAATGATAATAATATTTTATATTATTATTTTTGTTCAAATAAATGCATCTTTGGGGAGCATAAAATAAAATCACATGACCCCAAACTATTAAATGTTTGAGGCTTTGTCTATTTGTAAAATGCATGTATATAAAAGTGTAATCAAAATATCTTATGTATGTAACAAGATGATTTAATTCAAACTGAAGATGTTCAGACTTAGTGAGTATTTAAGTCTCCCTCCCTCTCTCTGTAACTCAGTGTGATGTGGGATTTGCTGAAACTCCAGTGCAGTTTCATCTGGCGATAATCCTCAAAGATCTGCATCAGTGTCCACTGGCACCTTTGATCTTCCAAAGACTCCCTGTGTGTGAGAATGTGAGCACTCTTTCCCAGGATGCATTGCTCAGTCTGGGTAACTAATGGATGGTTTTGTAGGGGCTTCCCAACCACTGAAGTCATTCAGTTCAGACGTTAAGGCAATCAGGCGTTTCTCTCAGGTGACTGAGCTTCCTCGGATAGCCTCATGACTCCTCTATATGCATCCACTCGTTTTGAGTCAGATTCCACTTGATGCAATAGTACATGACATCAACAAGTAGAGTTCAGCAGGTTTGCGAAGGTGTCACTTTACTCAGCTAAAAAGCTTTTTTTGGCATTAGTGAAGGCCTTGCAGAAAGATAATTGGTGATATTTAAAGCTGCAGCAAAACACTGGTAGATGCAACCCTGTATCACATGAAATACGTTCTGAGGAAACTATTTTGCAAATCGCAATTACGTTACATGCCAACATATAAGCAGTGCTATTACGTTGGTCCTTAACCTAATACAGTACAGTGAAACTCCTCTTTGACAGATTTGTGACCAGGAAATTCTCAGAAAGAGTGTAAGAGTGATGCACACTTTCCTGATCAGTCTGCACAAAGCAGCCGTACTAATATGCTCTGCATATCTGATGTTTTAAAGAAAACTACAATTTAAAATGCTACCAATCAAATAAATACACATGTGAATTTGATGTGTCATTTGAAGTGTGCAATGTGTGGGAGTGAGGAGGAAGAAACGGAGAAAAATGGTAAAAGAAGTAAGACTGACACGGAGATAGCAGTGAAACTCTTGTAATAACAACTGAACAGGTGTTAGATGGTGTAGGATTTCAGCTGCAGCAAGAAAGAGAGAGAAAGAGAAAGAGTAGAGTAAAGATATGTTGATCTTCACACTTGAAAGAATCGAACAGGTCATGGAGCAATCTGATTTTCTACAGGGAAATAATGTTGGCAGTACTCATCTTTAACAGAAGAATGAAAAGATCTAATTTCTTTGGCATGAAACTGATTTAGTTTTTCTCATTCTGTCTTCATTTTAATATGCCACAAACTAGTGGAAACTTCTATTTCTTCAGACCTTTTTTGGGGTTTTTGAGTTCTTCAAAGCACCAAAACTTAAATGTTTTCTAAGTACACTCTTAAAAATAAAGGTTTTCCTATGACAACAGACTGGAAAATCCTTTTTATTTCTGAATGACTTGAACCATGAATAACTCTTTAATCCTTTAAAGAGCATCTGGCGTTCTTTCATAAACAGTCATTTGTAAGATAACTGAAAGCAGCTGTTGCAGTAAACTGAGATCCAGTGCATGTATTAATGTGACTCGTATTAGAGAAGCAAGAGATTTACTGGAGTTTGTAACACAAACAAAACTCAAGATGCCCAGAACTCAAGAAGCTCAAAACTAAATAAACAGGAGACATTTCACAGACTGTGTTTGTTATAGGTTACTTTTTTTTTTCCTTCTCCATTATGGCTGATGTATACAAAGACTGAAATATATTGAAGTTAATTTGTCTGGCACTGAAAGATAAGAGGTGGCTTTACAGAAGAAACCCATACAAAAATACATTATGTAAAAGCACCTTAAATGAACATTTATAGACTGGCACTTTGTTCCTTTCAAAAAATGTCTCACATTTGAGTTCATAAAAGTCTTTTTCTGGTTTTGTTCCCATTTCTCTTCTTTATTATAGCCTGCCATGATAAGAGAGCCTTGCTAAGATTAATTGTTCTTAAGAAAACATCTATGACTAGCGCTGCAAAGAATCCGGGAGGTTTCAGTTAATGGTTGAATCCAGTACTTTGATCTGATCTGAAGAACATGCAGTATAACATCAAGGACATTTTTATGTTCAAAGAACCATATAAAGCTCCGTCAAAAATGATTAATCTTAAGAAGCTGGGTCTTTGCTGAATCTAATCTGCTCAGGGTAATGTGTTTTTCAGTTTTAAAATACTTTCTCATATCTTACTACATACATATATAACTAGTAAGCTATCTTGTATAGGTTAATATCCTAGTGTCTGTTTTTGGCATCAGAATATTGATCCAGGGAGGGTTTTTGTTTTATTATTTATTTATTTATTTTAATTTTTTATTGACTATGCCAAATAAAGCAACATTATCTCAAGACCTGTTTGTCTGACCAGTATAGTGATGCATATTTGTGTAGGCCAAACTGTAAGTTAGCATCCGCCTGGTCCCTTAATTAAATCCAATAGAAATTTTCAAAAAAAAAAAAAAAAATTGAACTGGAATTCAATTGAACTGGAAGTGATTTCATCATGATTAAGCTTTGCATTGCATGATGGGAACACATGCAATTTACAATCTCAGATTCCCCAACCATAACAACAGCATGCATGCATAAAGACCAAACTGGCCAAACTCCTCCTTTCTGGCTAAACACCACATTTCTGGCACTCTATGACCGATGGATGGTGTTCTCAGGAAACCTGTTTGAAACAGTTATTTTTTTTTTTGGTAAAAGCAGTGCTCCAGTACAATAATAGACATTTAAGTTTTTTTTTTTTTTTTTTTTCTGCAAACAGCATGAGATGAGAAATGAGGGTGGAATATGTAGTAGATGCCACTGTAGTGGGTTATAAAAAAGCTTGTGTATGTGTGAGCTGATATTGTGTTGGTGGTTTTAAGGGCAGCATTTGTTGAGTTGGCCGATCCCTACTATCCTTTGAGAACATCAGAGTCAAACACACACACACACACACACACACACGCACACACACACACACACACACACGCACACACACACACACACACACACACTCAGAGCTCTTAGTACCATAGCTCCTCATTTTTTCCCAGCAGACTAGAACGACAGACATACACATACACACACACACATAGACACTCCTATCCAGTAGATGGGACGGTTGAGGGTATCAGATTCCAGCTGCCCATGAAATCAGTCTGAGTCAGCAAACACAGGGCGACGTTTCTGCTTCTGGAAAAAAAAAAAGGCAAAGAGAATCATCTTGCAGGCGCTTTCATCAGAGGGTCATTAGAGTGCCACAGCTCAAAGTGTTTGGCCAGCACATTCTTGTATGCATGCTGTAACTGTCCCTCCTGGGATAGTTGGTGAATCTGAGATTGTAAATCATACTCTTTCCCATCATGTGGTTTTATTAACAAAGTATGGGAGGAGCACAATCAGATAATCATCCAATTTGGCACAGGTGCATCTCATTTAGCTAATCATCTTAACTAGCACATAAGTTTCTAGTTAAAATGCAATATCAAAAATAAAATATAAAATAATAATATATAAAATATTAACCTGTTTACTTATGTTTTAATACATTAAGTTTGGGCTTAAGGATTGTTTTATATTCAATGTACATTTTTTGCTCAAATACGTTTTCAATAATTGTAAAAAACCTTTTTACACTCACTGCAACTGTGGCCTTTCAAAAGGTACACTTTTGTTGATTTCAGGTACTAATATGTTACACTTTTAAGAAGGATTCGATGTACATTCTTGGGGCAACACATTTTTTTTTTCTGTTAAAACAACATGAAGAACACAGGTTAAACGATGAGTGCTTTCTATTGCATGTACGCTGATGCTCATCACATACTAAATGTTACTTCTGTTCTGTTCTGTTCTGCCTTCATAGAGTATCATAACCAATAAAAATCAATCAATAACAGCGCTAAATCCACAAACACTGTAACAAAGTAGGTCTGGATGTGTTTGGTGCTCACTGTCACAAAGTATAAAAAAGCTATGATGAATAACATCACTAAAATATAACAAACTTCTTTAAAATGAGTACAAGCAAGTAATCTATAAATTCAAACATAACTATAAAAATAACCATTTAGTATATATATCCAAATTACTCCAGTGTTGATAACTGTATGAAACTGTATTAATAATACTCGGTTTAATCACGGTTTTGATATTTTAATCTTCTAATCTTCTATGAAATATGCTATTGTAATGAACTGACTTTATTTCATGAACTAGATTTTAACCATACACTAGTTATTGTGTTTTCCAATCTGACAAAATGACAGATACAAGCATTTTACCACTGAATCTGACTGGAATTCTTCTGGAGTGACACTAATTGATGTTTTATCATGTTAATGTGTTATCAGAGACAAGTATGCTTTCTTAATACACTTGTCATTTTAAACTACACTTTTATGACAAAAAAAAAAAAAAACACCAACAACAACAACACCGAAATACCTTTAAAACGGCACACAGAGACCTCAAGAAATCAAAAGACAACAGGTTACTAAACATGACTATTAACAACAATCAACAACAACAAATAAAACTAGTGAATAGTCAAAAAATGCTAACATTTTAATTATCTATGTTGCTGGGAAAAGGACAAATGCAACTGAACCACCTAAAAACATTTTAGTTTTTTTTTGTTTGTTTGTTTGTTTTACCTTAAAAATGTAATTTCACTCATAACACTTCCTGGTTCAATGAAAAAAAAAAAAAAAAAAACACACTATTGCCTTGTCCACACTAGTACATTTTCCTTTAAATCTCTTTATCTGTCGGTTGTTGCCTTCAACCCACACTGAGATCGTGTTTATCAAAGAAAACAACACTTTTTGAAAACGCTTCCCACAGTGGACAAATTTGAAAATTTAAGAGTGGACTGTGAAAACTGAGGTATTTGGAAATAATGATGAGTTCAGTCATGTGATGCATATGGTACCAATAAATATCTATGTTATCTATGTGCCTGTTATGTGCTATGCACTGTTACACAGTTGCTAAAGTTATGTTACTTTGTACAGTTTTCAAATCACAGTCCTACAGAGATGACATAAACTTCACTCATAATTGCTGTCTTGTGGCAAAACATGAGAACAGTTGCATTGTAAACCAAACAAATAACGTTGATTCAGTGCAACCTGTTTTTTAAGCATTTTCCGACATTTCAGTGTTGATTTTAAACTTCTGGAAAACACTTGTTCTATAGAGTTTTTAAATGATATATTTTTATTATTATTATTATTTTTGTTATATCTGAAAAAAAAAAAAAAATTAAGAAGCTTGTGTTTCTAAAAGTTTGAATTAAGAGAAAAACTGCAATACATAGCACAATGCATTTAATTCTACAGCATTATTATTTTTCTAAGAATCATTTTACATTATCTTAGCCTGTGGTTTTCTTCCTTCTTTCTCTCTTTCTATGAAAGCATGTCTTTGTGGTTGTGTTTTTGGGTTCAGCTCTCACCCTTTTCATATTTGTAATCTAACTAACCCTATTCATGGTCTGCCAGCTCAGCCTTTCCCTGGCCTTCACTCAGCCAGTGTTCATGCCACACAAAACAGACGGCCTGGTGCAGGGGAATCTCAGGAATTTGGTCCAGGAGGCGCAGGCGGCTGACAGCTGGTTAAAGCACTTTTTTCTCCACCCCACTGTAAGGTAACAGCTCACCGACCACTGACCACCAACCACCAACCACCACAGCTCGACACCATCTGTACACCTATCACTAACTGAGCATTTAGAATGATCATGGTTCTGGTATCAGTACAAAATATTTTGTCTGCAGATATCTGTTGAAGGTTGAAACAGTACAAATTAGTTTAGTGAACAGATGGGGGACCAAAGACCAACACAGATGCTAGCTGATGCTAGCTGACACTAACACACTAACGTTTATGCATTTGGGAGACACCTTTTTTTATATACCAATTATACCATATGTACCAAGTATACCATTTACTTATGTATACTTTATATACTGCACATATATTTCAAAAGTATTCATTTGTGACATTTAGGGGTAAATAAGATTTATTTTATTTTTTTTACTGATAAAGTAGTACATAACAATAACTAAGAATAGCATATAATTAATAACGTAAGTGTTAGGAATCAAGAACGTCTCGATTTACGTATGTAACCCTCCTTCCCTGATGGAAGGAACAAGAGACGTTATGTCAAACGACATATGGGGACTCACTTGGAAGGCCAATCATGTCTGAGTTTAATAGAAAACACCAATGAAATTTGGCTAGTGGAGTTTGCATGCTGGGCCACTGCCCGTAACTACGGGTATATAAGGCATCAGCGTGCACCCACTCATTCAGGTTTTACCCTGAGAAGCTGAGAATGTGTCCCAGCAACAGCAAACAGTTCAAGACTGTGGCATCGGGGCATAATATCTCCGTTCCCTCCATCAGAGAATGAGGGTTACATACGTAACCGAAACATTCCCTATCTGTCAGTCACTACGAGTAATATCGAACGACATATTGGGTCTATAGAAAACACCACAAACTGAACACTGACACAACCCTGTGGCGCTGCAATTGTTGACAAGCCGTGGTGTGTCACAAAAGCTACTCTAAGGTCATAACCTTCCCAAAGCCCTAGTGCAAATTCACTGACCTTGGTACCGAAGGGGACCAAAGGTGTAAGTACATCACTGCTGGAGAAGGACATGCCGCTGTTTCGTCCATAAAAAGGTTTTCAAAGGGATTTCAGCCTTCAGTGAAAGATTGCTTCAAATCTTTCCTATTTGTTCTTTCAGCTTGGCAGAATGATGGGCCTTAGGGAAAAGGTTTCTATGAAGACCACATCCTACTTGTAGGGAGGTGACATGTGGAGATATTAAAATGGACTGACCCAAGGGGAAGTACTGCATATGGAATGGGTCTTTGAGGCAGGTCCTACCTTAGAGTAGAGATGGAACAGCTGGCAAAAAAGAATGACAGAGCGGCTCTGTCAAGGTAAGACACCGGTTTAACAAGAGGGAAAACTTACCATGGAAGAATACACATTATATTAATAATTTTGGTATTATCCATAGGGAATCAAGCCACATGGACACCTAGCACAGTACAGGGGCTGACCGGAACTCCGGCATGCTAACACTAGTACTGGGCCTGGCGTCAGACTGATCTGCCAAGGGTACGCCAACTGGTGCAACTCTACTGGGTGAAGAAAGGCACTCATATCCCCGTGTGAGAGGGAATGGCGCAGCAAGCATGACACCGAGCCAGTTCTTCCTGCCAATAACCTGTTACCCAACACACGGGAAGAAACCCCTCTTGATGGAAGTGAGTGTGTTCAGGAGTCCATACAGGACAATAGAGAGGACCCAGGAGGGTATCACGGGTGTCCTAGGAGTATGTAACCTTCTGGCATTCCTCAGGAACCTAACGATCAAGTCATGCTTCTCCAGAGACCGGCCGTCCACTGCATCATTATGGGCTGCAATGGCAGCCTCATAAACGTTCAAGGTGGAGGGTGATGACCTACGCTCCAAACTTTCTTGCAGGAAAGAAAGCACGACTCTGAGCAACAATCTCAGGGAATCTTCTCAGCGAGAAGAACACCAATTCATAAACAGACTCCACTTCAAAGCATAGGCTGGCCTGATAGAGGAAGCTCTAGCCTGAGTGATAGTGTCTTAGGTCTGCGGTGTACCATCCAGAAGCCAAACATGGAGGTTCCAAATATTTGTACGCGGGTGCCATATAGTGCCTAGCCCATGAGAGAGGATGTCCCTCCTCAGGGGGATGTGCCAGGGAGGGGCTGTCACGAGGAGCATGAGTTCCAAAAAACAGATCCGAGTGGGCCAGTATGGTGCAATCAACAGGACCTGTTCCTCATCCTCCCTGACCTTGAACAGTGTCTGTGTAAGCAGGCTCACTGGGGGAAACGCATACATCTATAGAGCCTGAGGCCAGCTGTGTGCCAGTGCATCCATTCCCAGGGGTGCCTGTATCAGGGAATAGTACAGCTGGCAGGGGGGGAAGCAAACAGGTCTAGCTGGGCTCCTCCGAATCGACTCCCAATCAACTGGACCATCTGGGGATGGAGTCACCATTCCCCGGGGAAAGTAAGATGCCATGAGAGCACGTTGGCTGCACAATTGAGCTACTCCACTGCCAGCAAATGGTGATGTGCCAAAGCAGTCAAGGTCCTGTCCAGGACCCCGAAGCTGCCTGCGAGTTGCATGGGCTGATTAGGTGGCAACACATCGGTGTGATGCGGCACCAAGCCCATCTCGGGACTCTGGAGTGTAACCTGTGCTGAAGTGGACTCATATGAAGCAATCCGAGCAGCGTGATTGTAGCTGCGATTCAAAATTCAAACAGGACAGCAATCTCCTCGTGCAAGACAGATGAATCCTGGACTGCCTCTGAAGTCTCGAGTACGCCATTGAACTTGGGAGGTCACCGGGCGAACTGAATCGCATAGCAGAGTCGAACTGTCCAAATGAGCCAACTGGATGTGTTGAGCAGTGCAAGCCAACAGCAAGCTCTAACAGCCACTCGAAAATGAGAATACATTACTCCTATCTTATTTTCTCTACAGTGGTTGCCAGCATGTTTCCAAGTAGAAGTTAAGCTTTTATTGTTTTATTGTTTTTAAATCATTAAATGGTTTGGCACCGCCTTACCTCACAGACCTTCTACAATGACACATGCCTACTAGATCCCTTAGGTCCTCTGATCAGCTGCTTCTAATTGTTCCAAGATCTAGATTAGAATTTAAGGGTGACCGGGCTTTTTTGGTAGTTTTACCTAGACTGTGGAATTGTTTACCTCTGCATGTTAGATTTACATTTATTTTCATTATTTACATTTAAAACTTGGTTAAAAATGCATTTATTATCTCAGGCTTTTGATTCAAATGCGCATTGAAAAGTATCACTGAATTTATCGTTGTATTTTGTTGTTTTTATTTTTTCTACTTTTTTTGTACAGCATCTTGGGCAGCATCTGTTGTATTAATGTGTGCTTTATAAGTGAAATAAACAAACAAACAAAAATGCCACGACCCCAAACTCTGTATGAGTGGCACCAAAGGGACAGTCACCATTTTCCTACGAGAATGCTCCGCTCTCGTCGGGCTCTCTTCTCGAAGGAAGAGAGTTCAGCATCTAGTCCTCGCAGATCGGGTCCCACTCGTGCCGAGGCAGAGCAGCGACGCGCTTCATGGGGCTCCCAGATGGAGCTCGCTGACAGTCTCGAGAGGAGTCTTTTTTGCTGGGAGACATTTGCGAACTATCTCGTATTTGGGTGGGTGTTGACACTAAAAACTCAGATTCTGCCATCCAAGCCCCTTAAAACCATGGCTCGCTTGAATGGCAGAGCGTACATGGCAGCAGGTCAGGCTGCATAGTTCTCATCATAAGGCCCATCCCCAGGACTGGTGTAACGTAAACGCCCTCTCCTTCTTCTTGGCTCCCCAGGCGTTTATGTTACACCAGCCCTGGGGATGGGCCTTATGATGAGAACTATGTTCTGATCGCCCGCCTTAGCAACTGGTTGATGTGAGCGCCTTTTTTAGGCATGTAAAAGTGGTGGACCCCAGATTCATTGAGAACTCTCTGGCAAGTCGTCACTCTGCACGCCTTAGGTGAACTTTTTGGTTTTTAAAATTCTGTGTGTATAACTAACACTGATTTGTATTTCTCTACAGACCTTGTTCCCTGTATAGACCTAGGGGGTCATTCTTAGAGGAGCAATTAAAGTATTGGACTTTAGGGCCCTGAAGCCTCCCCCAGTTGGTGGCTAGAACGAATTAGGGAGAAGCTCAAAGAAGATTTGGCTTCCTTGGTGAGTATGTGATGGCCTTCCTGTCATAACATTTTATATGCATGGTGGGCCACCGCTCATTTCTGTTTAGCCTCAGGGCTATTAGCCACCCAGGGGTGGAGTAGTTGGTCTTCCTATAAAAAAGAAAAAAAAGTAAAAAGGAGAGCTTTTTTACTTTAGGTTTAGACTGACGCTTCAGATAGATCTTCAGATAGAGATCAGTTTGTGACATTGGTATCCTGAGTACTCGCTCCCCTGAGCTCTGTAAGGTTTCAGTAGGTTGAGTGTTTCACAGCCTCTCAATCAAGTAGGCTGTGGCTCCTCCGAGCCCTCAGGTAGATCTATGCTTGTAGTTCGGCCCTCACCCGGGCCACCTCTGTAGCTGGCCGGGCTATGCTAGGGATATTGGAGGCGTGTTGCTAAGTATAGCTGCTGCATTCATTATGTGTTAGGCTTCCTCCTTTAGATTTCAGCCTCCTCCCTTAAATGGGACTTTTTGGCCAAGGCCCGCCCCTTTCTCTGCATTCAGGGGTGATAGAGTAATGTAGGGTGGTAGCTGAGGTAGGATCAGGGTGGGCTCCCACATTTTGTGGTGGTCAGGTAGTAGGCTTTACTAGGCCTCCCTGAAGGTTAAATCCCACATACTGTGGTTACTAGGTGGCAGGCCCCACAGGCCTCCCTGAAGTTGAATTCCCGCTTTTTTGATCAGGTAGTAGGCATCATAAGGCCTCCCTGAAGGCAAAGCCCCAAAGATAGTCAACTGGACTGCCAGTCTGGCTCACTATCAGCTATGGTTTTCAGGTATGTTTTCTGGGAACAGGTAGTAGGCCTCACTAGGCCTCCCTGAAGTTGAGCTCCCACATACTGTGGTTGTCAGCTAGTAGGCCTCACCAGGCCTCCCTGGAGGTTTAGCTCCCACATACTGTGGGTTTCCACTAAATAGCATGGTTTTTCAGGTAGTAGGCCCCTCCAGGCCTCTCTGTAAGCGAGCTCCCATGTTTTGTGGTTGTCAGGTAGTAGGCCTCACCAGGCTTCCCTGGAGTTGAGTTCCCACATACTGTGGTTGTCAGGTAGTAGGCCTCTCCAGGTCTCCCTTAGAGTAGTTTCACAGTGGTGCTGGGTTTTGTAAGCTAGTGGCCGCTTACTTTCAGTTTAGCATTCCTTATCAGGCAGCTACCGAAGGTGAGCTTGCGCCCTGGCTCAGCTCAGGTTTTTATTCTCTTCTACGGGTTCCCTCCTGGACCCTCTTTATCCTGCTACAGCCTGGTTGTCTACCAGGTAGATCTTATGCTCCCCTCACTGAGGTTCAATATGAGTATGTGGTCTCCTGAGTCTGGTCAGTCAGTCGTAGGCCTCTCATGAGGCCTCCCAGTTAGATCAGTCCTTAGGCCCTCACAGGCCTCCTCAGTGTTTTGAAACACAAACACTGGGTAGATCCGTGGATCGAGTAGAGAAACTCCCCTCGTTGGCAAGGGTTGTAAAGCACTATGCTGAGTCATACTCTCCAGGATATCCCATCTCTGAGATTCGGGCCGAATGGTTCACTGCCTGCTCTGCAGTTCCTCAGGTTGGATGCCTTCCTAAAGGCAAGTGTCCAGAGGCTCTGTCTTCAGACTGACAGGAAGTGGCCATTCTGTAGTGTCTTATGTAGTGAAACCAGGTCAGGCCTGCCTGGTGGCATTTCAGGTGGCACGTTCCCCTGAATAGTGACTGGCTGGGGTTCCCTCGGGTTCCCTAGTCACATTCCCTAGAAGGGACCCCTTCTAAGAAGTTGAAGTTGTGGTCCTAGGCCCTTGAGCAGGCCCAGGTAGACCTTTCATTAAACTATGTTTATGGAGGTTTTCTGTGGTATCATATAGCTTGGGCTATGACCGTAGGGAGTGCTGTCACTGACAGCCCAGTGTGACCTGAGGGTGAGTGGTTCTAGCGTTCATTGAATTGCTGGTTCTGACAGTTGTCACTGCCATTGGGCATGCACTCCCTTTAGCATGGCGCCATGGGTATTTCGTTCCCCATAACGTCGATGACTTATTGTCGAAGTTCCCTTCCAAAGGGAACATCTCAGGTAACAAATGTAACCTTTGTTCCCTGAGAACAGGGAACGAGACAATGCGTTTCCCAGCCATGCCTCGGGGTCTGCCTGCCAAACAGTCCCTTCAGACGAAAGGATATTGTCATGGTTTCAAGGCGCCATTTTTATATATCCAGGTCGCACGCTCATTATTCAAGCTGATGATTCACGGCTGTCGCTGGTCAGCATGATTGCTGTGAGTTGATATTTGATTTCAGACACCTGTCACACCTGAGGCGTTCCCCATAACGTCGGTGACGTATTGTCTCGTTCCCTGTTCTCAGGGAACAAAGGTTACATTTGTAACCTGAGGCGTTTTTTATATTTTAATAAAACTATAATAGTAACTTGTAATAGTATTTTTTTTTTTTTTTTGAAGTTTTGAAAGCCACAGAACTACTGTCGAGTTACTGAAAAACAGGTATTGCTATCGCTCTACTTGTGATAATCTCACAGCACTGCACCTTCCACAAAACTAACTTACACATACAGTTCAAGCTCAGTGCATTTCTCATGTTTTATAGAGCAGCAGGGTTTATAAGTGAACATCTGTGTGGAATTTACTAGTGGGTTGTAGAAGCCAAATGGCACAAGCTTAAGAACGTTAGCCCTGAAGTGCAAACAACCAGCGCTGCCATCTACATTCAGCTGCCTGTTTGCCAGCATCAGACAGAGGAGCCCTTAGAAAAATGCTAGAGGAAAATTTGTCTTGCTTTTAAGGCCTAAGGAAGACTTTTTTATTATTATTTTTATTTTTATGAATGTTGAGGCCTTGAGACTTCTGAGATTGGAAGTCATGTTACCCTCAGGATAAAGATGAAAATACACAGGAGATCCTAACTGATAGCATTTGGAGATCCAGCTCTAGGGGATTTTCTAACACCTTCCTGTTCCAATTTGTCTCTATTATATATGGAATATTATCCTGTACTTAAAGGACATGAGGAGTTACTAATGTAATGGTCTGTGCTGGGAAGGAATGAGTCTGTGTTTGTCACATGTTTGATTAAAATGCCATGCATGAAAATGGCAAACGTCCTACCTCAACAACACAGCCATATACGGTATAATACATCAAAATGAAAGAAAAAATGCCCTAAGACGAATAATAAAACTGCTGTAAAACACAAAATTACACATACTTGTGGAGTACAAAAGTATTGTGATGGTATCATGTTATAATGATAGTTGCAGGTATTTATATATATATATATATATATATATATATATATATATAGAGCATCACTGACTTAAATACATTATTTTCTATCAACAAAACACATTTTTATAGGTTCAATGAGGTAAAAATGGCTCTTTCAGGTAACCACAATTTACAGTGTATATAAATCTGATATTCATTCACTACAAGGGTACCATATCAAAATATAATTGTATTATCACCTGATACCATCATTATGACATGATACCATCACAATACTTTTGTACTGCACAAGTACGTGTAATTTTCTGTTTTACAGCAGTTTTATTATTCGTCTTAGGGCATTTTTCCTTTCGTTTTGATGTACTATACCGTATATGGCTGTGATGTTGATTTGAATGGCAAATTAATCACACATGTGAGCGGCAAACACAGACTCATTCCTTCCCAGCACAGTCCATTACATTAGTAGCCCCTCATGACCTTTAAGTACAGGATAATATTCCGTATAAAATAAAGACAAATTGGAACAGGAAGGTATTAGTAAATTCCCTAGAGCTGGATCTCCAAATGCTGTCAGTTGAAACCAGAAAACTTTAATGCTACCAATTTCTGATTTTTTTTTCTGTGTACTACTATATATATATATATATATATATATATATATATATATATATATATATATATATATATATATATATATATATATATATATATATATATATATATATTTATATATTAAAGGTGAAAAAGATGCTCCAAAACACTACTGTAATATCATACTACAATACTTATTTTTTAAGTGATTGGACTTGCAATTTTTTCTTGTTGGATGATAAAACGGGCGGATAAAAATATCAAAAAGTTAAATGTTTTCATTCTAACCTATTAACAATGACCTAGCATCTACCAAAAACACCCTAGCAACCATATATAAGCACGTCAAAAAAACATTTTAGCAACCATAAACCAACAACTCCCAGCATGGGAACCACAATATGAATTTATTATTACTTTTTTTTTCTTCTTCATAAAATATAAAACTGCACTTATTTACTGTTAGTGCATTAATATGGAATGAATTATTGCTGTAATAGTGCTCTGTCTTCCATAAATTCTGTAAAATGTATCAGCGGTAAAAAATAAAATAAATATATTAGGGCTGTCAAATGATAAAATTTTTTTATCAAATTAATCAGAATTTTCAGTGGATTAATCAGGATTAATCACTATTTGCAATTACACCTGAATCCTAACCTTTTTTTTTTCTGAAATGCATGCCAAAAAATGTATAACAGGACACAGATACATAATTTTCATGTATTGATTCATCAATATGTGGTTCTTTTTTTCTGAATTTCAAAAGTTTAACATTTACTTAATGAAATTTACCTGAGCACTATATCAAACCATGCCATTTAACTACAGATAGTGTAAGAGTTTTAGGTGAACCAGTGGTTAAATATAGCCACATATCTATGAATTTATGCACAGAGAAACTCGAAAGAATGAACTCAGAAACACAAACATGCGCCACCATCACATAAGCAGCACTCTTGTTTTTGGGAGGTGTTCATTCGCTCTGCCACAATACTTTAGGATCGATATTTTCACGTTCTGAAGGCTTCAAGTGCCAGTAAAACCAAGTAAAAATGGGCACCGTACGTTTCCATTCAGAAATAGAGGCTAAAGTTAGATTATGTTGATAAACACACCCACGCACAATCAGTGGCTCTATAATGAAAGGCTCATGGGTAATAATAACCGACGGTAATGTGCACAGAGAGATGTTAGGTACATGTCCTCTGAAACTCCATGTTTGACAGTTTTATTGCTGTTAATGAAACGCATGGCATAGGAGTATTAAGCCGTCATCAAATTGACATCTTTAATTAAAGTGGCAGCTTAATTAAAAATCCAATTAACTGTGAAATTTTAATGGATAGAAAAAACGCAAACGTAAGACTTGACCTTCAAATCAGAATGCTCCAGATTTCAACATGCCGACAAAATGCTTCTTAAGTGAAGCTGGAATCTGAAACTACAATGATGCCCTGAGACAAAAAAATGTGTTTGTGTTAGGAGTGTGATTTAATTAAAACCAGATGTTTTATTGTTATGACTGACAAACTGTCAGTGTCAACACATCAAAAGTTCAAAACTAAAACAAATAAGATGATGTGTACGATGAAATAACTGTCATTTTAAGATGTGGTTTGGGCAGACTTTTAAAAAAGAGCAAAAGGTCAGTATAGGTCTTAATGAAAGAGCAAAACCATTTGAAAGGATATATATATATATATATATATATATATATATATATATATATATATATATATATATATATATATATATATATATATCCTTTCAAATGGTGCATTTATTCTTAAACTTTTCTACCTTCAATAAGAGCTGTTCTACTCACAGGAGGGAAATGTTTATGGGGGATATAAAAGCTGGAAAAATTACAGAAATCCCCCCCCCCCTCTCTCTTTCTCTTTCTCTTTTTCTCTCATCATGCTCTGATTATCTCTTTTTTGAGAAACCATTGACTAGAAAATCCCGGCAAGGATTGTGAGTCCTCCACAGACAGCCATATCGTCCACTGCACTAATAATCAAACTAATGACCATGCTAATTATGAGCACGCTGCTCTAGTGGATACTTGGTGAGCTGCTTTCAATTCTCATGCATTAGCAACCAGAAAATAACACCGGCTATATTGGTTGTCAAACCAAGAGTAAAGAGACCTGATGCTTTCTATAAAAGATAAATAAATAAATAATATGTTTTTTATTATTATTAGGTGAAGATCTAGTCAGCTGTAGTGCCAGGACATAATACCACATCAACATTGTGTCATGCTACTACAGATAGATAGATACATAGGAGAAGCCAACTTTTCCAACTTTTAATTAAGTTCAACAACAATTTTGAACCATTTTACTAAAGAAAACACAGGTAATTCTACCATGACACCTTAAGATTCAGCCTTGGATTTTCTTTGTTGGAATCCCACTAGCTAAAATTAGACAAATTAACTTCTAGGGATGCACCGGTTGACCGGCCATAAATCGGAACTGGTTGGTTTTTGCTTAAAATACGCGATCAGCAATCGGCCGGTTTTTGGCATAGACAGTAAAAGTAATGTACACAGCGACCCCATTGGAACTCAATTGAGACAAGGGAAGCCCATTTTTAGCGTTTTTTAGCACTTCCGTTTCTGACGCGCTTGACGACGACAGCAACCTGTCTGACAGATGTAAATCTTCTAGTAGCTGTGCGTGCAAACTGCCATTGTTAATCTTACAGAGACGGCGAGCTTGAGCGGGGAGTTCTTTGGCATGATTGAGTAGGAGTAAGTTCTGATTAATTATTTTGTATAGTATTTTAAAATGTAACGCCAGTACGTCATATTAAGTTAATTGCCTGCGAGCTTCTCCTCCTGTCTGTACAGTATGCGACAGAGAGTCGAGTGGTTATGACGCAATCGTTAGCCTATTTTTTACAAAAACTGTTTATACGGGGCCATAATGTAACATAGAAGGTAATGGAGCCCTTTATACATTGTCGTGTATCTTTAGAAATAAATAATGGACAAACGGAGTCTTTAAACGCCTCAGATGTAAAGTTATTCACAATCAAAGTGATGCCAAAATGAATGGGAGTCAATGGGAATGCTAACGCAAGTGAAGTTCTGCTACAAGATGGCAGCCCCCAGCCAACTTCATCTTCCGGTCGACTTCCTTGCCGCCTGGTTTTTGGTCTTCTTTAGGCCGATTTTTCCGGAAGTGCGGCCACGTGCACAGACTACATTGTAATCGTTCGCTATGTCATTTGTGTAGAAGTATTTCGAAATCTGTGCGGAGGACACGGGCAGCCGATCAGCACTGGAAATGCAGAGCTTCATGTCTGAGGCACAGATAGCAGGAAGCGATCAGCCGTTGGTGTACTGGCACACAAATAAGAGTCCCTTTTCTGAGCGCACTAAAGCTGCACGAGCTTACTGTTACCAGAGATGTATAGTAACGAAGTAGAACTACTTCACTACTGTACTTAAGTACTAAAAGGCGGTATCTGTACTTTACTAGAGTATTATTTTTTCTCCTACTTCCACTTTTACTTCAGTACATATTTTCGCTGAGTTTAATACTTTTACTCCGATATTTTTTTTATTTGCTGCATCGTTACTCGTTACAATTATAAACATTTTATGAATCATTCCATTGCAAACCCACATTACCACTGCCAGAACTGTAGATGGCAGGTTTGATGAAGCTCGCACATCATTGAGCGAATCAAGCGATTAAGAAGACTGCACGTGCTGACTGGACTGCTGTGAAGAGAGAGATGAACACCGAGCTGAGCCAGATAATGACTCGTTCACGAGTCAAGAACCGGTTGCATCGGTTTTCGGATCACCAGTAGTTCTTTCTGACAGTTCGATTCAATAAACCAGTTGAAGAAAACAATTCACCGATTCTTTAGCGCTCGACGTAATGGCGTCATTGGCGTTGACTGCAAGCCTTCGGTTTACCTGGGCTCATAACATTAGCACAGAATCAGTTCAGAAGTGTGTCGGTCTGCTCACGGTGGATCACACATGCGCAGTATCATCAGCTCCTCGGTTCACGAATCGGACGCGTCTGACAGAAACGGTTCTTGACTCGTGAACGAATCAGTGTGTTGTTCGTTATCTGGCTCGGCTCGGTGTTCATCTTCAGTTCTCTCTTCACAGCAGTTCAGTCAGTGTACTGTTCAGTTCGATTTGGTGAACTTTCTTTAATAACTACATAACACAATACTTGTACTTTTAATTTCAGTTCTTGAGTAGTGAATTTTAAAATAGACTACTTGCAATACTTAAGTACAAAAAATGTTGAATACTTTAGTACTTCTACTTAAGTGTGGTGCTTAAAGAGCACTTCAACTTCTACTCAAGTCACTTTTTTGATAGAGCACTTGTACTTTTACTCAAGCCTGGGTCTCTAGTACTTTATACATCTCTGACTGTTACCGGTCCGACCCCTGAACACGAGTAGACCGTGAAGAGATGTTCAGATCAACTTCTCATGTGTTGGATGAGAAACGAAACGGACTAAACTAAACTTTTTTTTTTTGTAAAGTGGAACTTGCATACACGTTTGAAAAGCCAGAAGTAAACGACAGTTGATTATTTTTATTTTACCTTAAAATTACATCGACTTAATTTGATTTAAAATCACCTGCTGTAGCACACACTGAGAAAAAGTGTTTCATTCATCCAATTAAAAAAATGTAGGGTAATGATTCACATCTATATATTTTTTTTTTACTTGAGAGAATAGTTATTTATTTTTCATTGGCTCAAGTGAAAAAAAATATAGATGTGAATCATTACCCTATACTTTACACCTTTACCCACTCTTAAACTTACCCATACCTCCAACCCTCTCCCTAACCTTACCCCATCCCACCTCAATAGCAGCAAAAGTGTTTTACAATACAATATGAACACAATAAGTACATTGTACTTATTTTTTTATGTAAGCACATAGTAGTAAAGGCCACCTAATATAAAGTGGGACCGAAACATCTTATTGAATGTGTGTTGTTTGGATTGTAGAACTGCAGTTATTGCCTTTAATTTCACATGGTTACAGTTAATCTTTAAATTTAAGGCCAGTTCTCTGTAGTTTCAACCCAATTCAAAAACAAAAGCTAAATGCTGATGTCTGTAATGTAGCTGTTAATTTCAGATGGTTGCAGTTATTGTTTTCAATAGCTAAAAGCCAGTTTGGCCTATTAAATACCAAATAAACATCTTGTATGTTGCTTAAAGATAAAAAACAATTTTAAAAAATCGGAAATCGATATCGGAATCGGCCAGCTTGTTTGTAAAAAGTCGGTATCAGAATCGGCCATGAAAAATCATGATCGGTGCATCCCTATTAACTTCCACTGACCAAATTACATAAAACGTTCCTTTTATTCAGCTTCTTAGATGTGCAACCTGATCCTCTTCAACCTCAGTGAGCAGAAACAGAGCTATTCACGCCCCGCAGAAGCATTTATTAATTTATCCTCAGGTGTTTGTGCTGTGGGCTTCAACAAACCTTGCTGGACGATAACTATTATAACTGAACACCTGCCGTCACCCACAATAAATAACCCAGAGCACAGGGTCCAGGCCAAACAGAGTGACTCAAAATCAGAAAATAGAGAAATGAAAATAAAGGCCCGGCTTTGTGTTTGGCAAAATGGCGGGTCTATAATATTGAATATGAGCAGTGGGAACGGATGGGGAGGTGCATAGATGGGTCTTCTGTCATATTGCGTTTATGCTGGCCAAGTGCCATTTTCCTTTCACTCTGCCCTTTAATCATAGCCATAATGAACAGGCCCTGGGCTTCGGTGATCGTAATGTGATAATACGATGGAAGGTGGAAAACAGAGAATTGGCTGTATAAAAGGTGACAGACTGCTGTCACCCACCGCTTGGACTCTTATTATATTAGCTTTCTAACTTTCTGTAATGCTAAAAGGTGAAGGCATTTCATTATTCATGATATTATACTAATGTAGCCAGATTCACAACGGAGAAAAATTTATGTATTAAAGGAATTTTCTAGCAAACTAATAAAAATACATGTCATTACAAGCAGCACTTTTCCAGCGAGCTGTCAAAAAGGACAAAAAGCGTACAAGATTTCAACACATATAATAAATATGTTTTTGTTCAGTGAAACTAAATTTATACTAAATCTCTACTAAATTTGAAGTCAGTAACATTTGGTTACAAAAATGGCATTTGCATGTGCGGGTTAGAATTTTTTTCCAACCCGTGGGTACCGCTTTTATTAAATTATTTGGCCCGCCCCTCAAAATAAAGTGCCAATTTCTTTACCCGACCCACGGGTTACTGTTGGTTATGAGACGACCCACACATCACTAACTTTTTATTTGCACATACAGAGAACATTCAAAAGTAGCAGTCCCATAATTTTTGCAAAATTATAAAATGAAATGTTTTCTTAACATCTGTATAGTCAAGAAAAAAAATAAGAAAAAAGTTTTTGGACTTTTGGAATTTTGAGAGAACATTTCAAAATAAAAATTTTGAAAATTTCGAGATTTCGCAAAACATTTCATAACTTAACAGGAAATCAGCTAATCAAGCTTTTACTAGTCATACTAGAAACTTCCAGAAATGTGTGTTGAGGCAAATTGGAGCTAAACTCTGCAGGGCACTGGCCCTCAAGGACCTTAGGCACTCCTGGTATAGACTATTGTAAGTGAAAAGTGAAAGTTGTGACATTTGCCAAGTATAGTAACCCATACTTGGAACTGGTGCTCTACACCTTGTTTGTTATCTTTATTTTATAAGTGCACAAAGTTTTGTTGTTATTATGTCTGTATCCAAAAAAAAGTAGACCCTTTACAGATTCGACTGATGTATTGCTCTTATCTGTACGATTAAAACTGAAAGTGTAATTTAAGTTATTTTCGGGTTATCAGGAGAAAACTACTCATAACACATATACGCGTTAATCGACTCCAGAGGGTTAACCCATCCAAGTGCACAGACACTGCAGTGAGTAGGAAACACACACTAGAGCAGTGGGCAGCTATTTGCTCCAGCACCCAGGGAGCAATTGGGGGTTCAGTGACTTGAGTAAGATAGATCTTACTCATATCCTCAGAAGACATCGATATTTGCAAGATGCTATTGTGAATATTTCCAGCTCAGCACCAAGTGATATATTTACTTTAGATTTACTTTATATACATACAGAGCTGGGTACAATTTTTGAAAATTGTAATCTGTTCTGATATTACATGAAAAAAAAAAAAATAGTTGTGTAACGTAATCCCCTAAAACTAGAAGACTTTCTGAATGTATATAAGTAATTGCCTATTTTACAAAGGGTCATTTAAAAAAATAATAACAATAGGAATTAGGTAGAATCAACAAATTATAAATTATGTATTGCTATTGTGTTGATAATATGTAATCATGTAATCAATAAAAAGTAACTGTAGTCATGTAATTTCTTTCCTCCCAAAATTTGCTGAAATTATCCTCCTTAGAAAGAAAGAAAGCTTGTGCTTATGAACAGTTGAGATATACTGATGACACATGCACAGCATTACAAATATGACAGTAGATGGATTTAAACAGATGACCTGTCAAATGATGTGGAGTTCAATGTAACTGTGATTGAAAATATATTTCCTATACACGTTTGTGTTTCACAAAAGCGACAGAGCAAGAGAACGAGACTGAACACACAAACTAGGAGTGTCAGATGATATGCTTAGAATGACTTAATACAAAAAATGTTTTTAAAGACAACAGAGCAATCTCTCTGTCAGAGTTTTCTGAGTGCATGAAATAACTGGATTGCAAAATACATTCGCAGAAGCCCCACCATATAATATGATATCTTAGTGCAATTTGCTCAATTTGACCTTTCATTTCTAGAGTTACCAGATTGACTAAAAAGTTTTGCAGTGTCATTCTTGACTCATTATTTGCTCAGGCTGCCAAACGCTGACATTTAACCACAAAATTTGCTGTAAATAAATCCATACAAATTTCCCAGAAGATAATTGGACACACTAACTGAATTAACCATAAAATGTAATGAGATCTCAGTATGAGATAATGCATGCTGTTTTAAAAAAATTGTATGGTTCTGTATAAATAATGCCTAATACCAAAGATCATCTTGTTGAGCACAAGCTTATAGGTAGTTTCCATACCAGCGTAAGTTGCTAAAAGCATATACTTCAAATACTTAATAATGCTGATGTTCTTATGATTTGGTGCTCCAGAATCATTTCTTCTTATTGATATTAAGGTTGAAAACTGTTGTGCTGCTTAATATTTTTGTGACATTTTTCAGGATTCTTTAAATAGAATATTTAAAAGGACAGATTTTGTAACATTGTAAATGTCTTTACTGTCACTTTTGGTCAACTTAAAGGTCCAGTCGGTAACTTTTGACGCTCTGGCGATTAATAAACAGAACTGCTTACGTCTTGCGGAAGAACATTGTTGCCGGAACTACTTCTCTCTGTTTATGTCTATGAAGAATCACAAAGGTACTGGGTTACTCCGCCGCGGTACCCCCGAAGCAATCTAAAATAGTCTGAATATAAACATTTATTATAGGTGTACACTAGTGATTCAGGACAAGCTAAAAACACGGTTTGGAAAATGGATTCATGGTGTACTCGCTTATTATATAAATTTTTTCTACATTTTGAACACAAACAAAGTTACGGACTGCAGCTCTGATTGGTTGTTTCTTAACGGGAGCGATGGAGTTCCTGCAAATGGCAATAGGACCACTGGGAGGAGCCAGAGGAGCTTGATTTTTTCACAGATTATCTGTCTCATATTCTACTGTCAGGACATAATGACAGGTTTCACAAATATGTAAAAATGTATTTTTACAAAAGTTACCTACTGCAGCTTTAATGCATCTTTGCTGAATAAAAAAAGCTTTCTGGCCCAAATTTTTGAATGATAGTGTAATTTTCAATCCTTTATATACATTATGTAGTATTTCCATTCAATATACATCTAAACCCAATGACTAAATTCCAGACGTATACTAAAAATGTATGTGTGAGCAAAAACTCAATTTGTCCATGTACAGTGAGGGTGCAAATGAGAAATGCCTGCCTCATACTGTGTGACATGATCTGAGAGAAGGCCACAGCCTCCAGGCCACATTTGATAATACAGCTCTACCCTCCACTGAGCCTGTAGTTGTGTAGGCCATGAATCATCACATTATAGCCATCCTCTCTATGGGAGAAAAAAGATCTTACACTCACCCTCCCAGACCATGGTGAAGAATAAAAAAGACTGAGTTGGAACAGCTGCAGGGCAAGATTGGGAGGATTCTGAAGGTCAAAACTTGAGGATAACACATTAAACTATCCTGAGACTCCACAATCACAGAGAAAGAGAGAGATCCCGCTTTGTTCCTTTTGTTCATGAGAGACATTTGCTGGAGTTCTTATCCGATTCCTCAGATGTTTGTTTCAAGTTGTTTGAGACCAATGAGTCTTGCTCTGGCAATGACGGGAACCTGATGCCTTTTAATTTTAGCTACTGGCCCCTAAACTACGTTTTGGCCATTGTAAACCTGACAGCACACGTTAAGGTATTATACTGCAATATGCATCTCTATGTCAGGATAGAAACATAATCTTGCTCTTCCTTTCTGGAATGTATGGAGCCAGAAGAGTCTCAATAAAGATAAATGCACACACTACAGTCACATATGCACACACAGGATTCATAGATGCACACACATGATTCATAAATACACACACAGGATACACAAATGCACACAAAATTCACAGATGCACACACAAAATTTAAAAAGCACAGAAGATTCACAAATGCATACAAAATTCAGAAATGCACACAAAAATCAGAAATACACACACAATTCAGAAATGCAAACAACCTTTACAAATGCACTCAAGATTCACAAATGCACAGAACAAGATTCACAAATGCACAGGACAAGATTCAGAAATGTATTTCTGATGCACACACACATATATCTTGATTTACAAACTGCTTGCGGTCTTTGAACTTCACTGCATTTGTGTGTGAATTTTGAGACTCCCCTGACTTGGCTCGACACACAAATGCTTTTTTTTTTAAACAGGGAATGATCAGCAACCAATCAGATATCTGCCTTCTTTTAGCCAATCACAAGAATGCACCCCATGTGGGGGGATTGTTTACTTATAAGCCAATCACATGAACGTGTTCACACAGCAATTGTATTAAATTGTATGAAAATACAGATGTTTAGATTACAATTCAGGTTTATTTTTTATTTTTTTTTACAAAATATAAATTAAAAAATGTCTCAATACATATAGCCCAGTGACTGCAGAAAAAAAAGTTAACCATGGATTCATAAATTTGCAATAGGCAATTATTTCATTTTATTGAAATATTTTAATGAAAGTAAAAAAAAAAATGTTTAAACCTTTTTGAATATTTAAATATATCTAAATATTCTTTTGGATGCAATATAGAAGTCACTTTAATTATAATATTCAGTCCCTACATGAAGAGAGAGTCAGTGGTCCGCTGCGAGAGGAAAGTGGCTCTCTGGCTGCGAAAAGTGGGTCTGCGGCTGTCGTTCGCTTAGGAAAGTGAGTTGATCGCTGCGTGAGGAAAGTGAATCGTTCGCTCAACTTCGTTGCTTGAGGAATCATTCGCTGAGGAAAGTGAGTCGCTCGCTGGGTGAGGAAAGTGAGTCGTTCGCTGCGTGACTCCTGAGGAAAGTGAATCGTTCGCTGAGGAAAGTGAGTCGCTCGCTGGGTGAGGAAAGTGAGTCGTTCGCTGCATGACTCGTGAGGAAAGTGAGTCGCTCGCTGGGTGAGGAAAGTGAGTCGTTCGCTGCGTGACTCGTGAGGAAAGTGAGTCGCTCGCTGGGTGAGGAAAGTGAGTCGTTCGCTGCATGACTCGTGAGGAAAGTGAGTCGCTCGCTGGGTGAGGAAAGTGAGTCGTTCGCTGCGTGACTCGTGAGGAAAGTGAGTCGTTCGCTGCGCAAAGTGGGTCGCTGGCTGCGCAAAGTGAGTCGCCGGCTGTGTGAGGTAAGTGAGTCGTTCGCTGAGGAAAGTGAGTCGTTCGCTGCGTGAGGAAAGTGAGTTGTTCGCTGATTGGCTTATAAGTAAACAATTCCCCACGTGGGGTGCATTCTTGTGATTGGCTAAAACAAGGGAGATATCTGATTGGTTGCAGATCATTCCCTGTTTAAAAAAAGGCATTTGTGTGTCGAGCCAAGTCAAGGGAGTCTCAAAATTCACACACAAATGCAGTGAAGTTCACAGACCGCAAGCAGTTTGTAAATCAAGATATATGTGTGTGTGCATCAGAAATACATTTCTGAATCTTGTCCTGTGCATTTGTGAATCTTGAGTGCATTTGTAAATGTTGTTTGCATTTCTGAATTGTGTGTGTATTTCTGAATTTTGTGTGCATTTCTGAATTTTGTATGCATTTGTGAATCTTCTGTGCTTTTTAAATTTTGTGTGTGCATTTGTGAATTTTGTGTGCATTTGTGTATCCTGTGTGTGTATTTATGAATTATGTGTGTGCATGTATGGATCCTGTGTGTGCATATGTGAATGTAGTGTGTGCATTTATCTTTATTGAGATTCTTCTGGCTCCATAGGAATGCAATGTAACAAGAATCACAGAGAACAAAACATCAAAGCTAATCAGGGTATGAAGACAAGCCCACACATAGGAAATCAACTTCTCTGCATGACTAAAACTGCTCACTTTACTTTGGTTGCTGTAAAAATAAGATATTTTCCTAAAATAATTTTGAAAAACTGCTATTTTTATGATACACACATGGAGAAAAATAAAAATTTATAAAAATAAATAAATAAACAAAATCATAAGTATTCGTGCATTGCTATAATTAAAATTAGAAAAAATAAAAATAAATTTCATTATTTAAAAATCCAGTCCAGTCATTTAAATATAAATAAGTTATACAAACAAGTTACATGACATGTGCAGTAAGACAAAATGCACTAAATAGTCCTAAAATCTCATGTAGTGTAAATAATAATAATAATAATAATAAAGATATTGTTAAAGACTTTAAAAACTGTGAAGTTAATTTATTTAAATTAAATGTGCTCATTTCATTAATGTATTATTGAGAGTTAATTGCACTTGATGATATTAAGCTGAACTTTGGATGAGTTGCATCAGATTTCTAGTCCCCAGCATGCTTTGTTTTTAAACTTGGAGAAATACATTGACAATGTGTGATTTGTGATTTTTTTTTTCTGTGTGTGTGTGTGTGTGCAAGATTCATTCACAGTAAGATAGAGATGTTTTAGTTTTTAATCTTATGTTTTGCTGGGATTTATAGAGGGTAATGTTGCAGTTTGTGGTGAAGAGAGCCTGGTTAGTTTAAGGATGGGTTACAAAGCCATATGCCTACATTTTTTTTTTTTTTTTTTTTTTTTTTTGTAGGATGCATATGTAGGAAGTAGACAGGATGGCAGCTTACAAGGTTTTGGAACAGAGGCATAATTTACTAGTCAAGACAAGATTGTTATACACCTTCTAGTTTCCTTTGACGTGTTAACTAGCATGATTTCCAGCATTTGTTCCTTCAGTGGTCAACATACCTTAATATGTGAATGTTGGAGACAGACTTTAACAAGTGTTTATACACCACGTACTTCCTTTATCGAACTCCCCAGCAGCTGTGCATGTTTCCTGAGCTCTGTCTGTGGATACCTTCAGGCGGTTTTAATGGACAGGGATCTGCTGTGCCATTCAGAGCCCCTATAAAGTAAATGTTTTTCATTCTGTCTTCATTGAGAAACTAGAGAAGCAGATTGGAACATCTTTTTTTTTTTTTTCAGTCCCGCCTCACTCACGATGGAGAGATCTCATGTCGCTGGAAAATCTCCATGCATTTTCTATCAGGGTAACACTTACCAAATGAGAAAGGCAACCCTTCCTACCTCCGCCCTTCCCAGGGCTATTTTTATTCATCTTTCTCCTCACAAAAGGGTCAGTGCTCCACTCGTGTACCCGCGATTCTTCTCCGGTATAATGCATTGGCTTATTAGCATTTAGATAACCCCACAGAATATGGGAGGACAGGGAATTGAAGGCATGAACAGAATAAAAACAGTGAATAATGTATCATACATTTAAAACACTGGAGGTTTTTCCAGCAAGGAATTTGGCAAGACGTAGAATCAGATGCCCCAAATTTGCAGCACTGATGTAAAAATTTCCCTACACGATTCAGTATATTTGTAGACTGCTGTTTGGTTTTGGTGAAACTAGCTGTCAGGAACCTGCAAACTACTGAAGATTTACATCCAGATTGATTTCTGTTCATCCACATTAGAACCGTCTACAGCAATTTTCACAGTCATCAGCCCTGTATTGTTGATGTGTTGGTGCTTAAACACTTTGAAACCCTTAAATATGTATGACATAAAGACATAAAATCATAGATGCCCAACACCCGCAAGTCTAGTTAATGATTATATGCCTGTCAGTCCAGTAGCCTGCTGTCTATTGTTGGAGCGCTGTTGTCCTCATGGTTTATTAAACCAAGGTTCTGACTGGATGGAAATGACTCAGGTCCCGCAGGGCCCAATCACATTGTCATCATGCTGGGAATAAGCTGAGAGCCCGTCTATGCAGATCAAGCGTGTGTTAAGAGGCTATTCTGCAAATCAAATGGCCATTTAACCATCTGGGCTGAAGAGCAAAAAAAAGAAAGATAGCAAAAAAAAAAAAAGGGGAGATAGAGGATCCCACAGAGGCACCTCCGGACCCATCAGTATTCTTGTCAGCATCACCACATGTAGAAACAGAAGCAAAATATCACCCAAGCCAACCCCTCCCCAACACAGGCTTTATTGAAACAAATTACAGGTCCCTTCACCAGCTGCACTTTAAGCAGTGTGTGTGTGTGTGTGTGGGCGTGTGTGTGTGTGTGTGTGTGTGTGTGTGTGTGTGTGTGTGTGGACGGAGCGGAGAAAGAGGAAAGCACATCATTAAAACCTAGGGAAAAGGGTGTAGGTGTGTCCTGAGTCCTAGGTCAATCAACAAGGTGTGATTTAAAGATGTTGAGAAGGTGCAATATGGTGCTGAGATTGGGGGAGGGGGTGTCACATTGGTGTCTAACATCACAACCACTTAGGCCCCGTTCACACGGAGACGGAGTTTACCCCAATCCGATCTTTTTTTTCCTCGTCTCAAGAAATATCTGCGCCCACACGAAACCGCATAATGATGTAGTATACATGCCAGACCAGTATGTGGCGCTGTAATTCTGCCACAGAGATACACTAAAAACAGAGAAGAAGACTTGGACTATGCTCATAAACCTTGCGCGTGGTACACAAACGAACATGGAACAATACATTTATTAATCAGTGTTATTCAAAACACTAAACACGGACGGCTAATCCGTATATTTTCTGAAACGATGACGTCATTAGCCCACGTCTCCCCCCTAGTCAGAAACCTCTACTTCACGTAACAGCAACAAAAACATGAACAAACACTGAACGATTGTCTTTTTATGAACTAACATTAACACTGATTAATAAATGTATTGTTCCATGTTTGTTTGTGTACCACGCGCAAGGTTTATGAGCAACATTTTACTCTTAATGGTTAATTTCTACAAATATGTTTATCTGTTAAACAATGGTAATCCCTTAAATCACACACTGACAGCATTATTATACTCCTTGGAGATGTTCTTTATTCCGCTATTTTTTGAAACAGACGGCGTTTTCAAATTTATCCACTCTGGGACCCGGTTTCAAAAAATAGCGGTTTCACCTTATGAAAATGCCGGATCCGTGTGGACGAAACGCCTATCCGATAAAAAATGTGTGCGTATTCACAGAAACGCGTCTCCATGTGAACTGGGCCTTACAGTACCAGAGACCTTTCCAGTAGTGGAAAAGGGCATAAAATGACACATCATGAAAGGTTTTCTTAAGGACAAATAACTGATTGTAACATTGGAAGTTATTTTGAGTCATTTAATGCAAATTAGGAAATGGTTAATGTGTAAAATCCGAGCTAGCAAAATATGTGTTGTAGGAATGTTTGATCTCCTGTTTTGGTTGTGGGAATGATCAAAGGTTCTTAATATGGTTTCAACATTATTTAAAGTTTAGCAGAACATTGCTAAAATGGAGACTTACATTGTCTTCAAGGGGATGCATCCCACATGTTTCATTTTAATGTGTTAATTAGTTTGTGGCTAATGTAGTTTGACTAAAATCAATAACCCAGAACATCCTGAATGCACAGCAACACTTAGCAACTTCATAGCAACAATTTAGAAAATGTCCATAACATTCTAGCTACTGCATAGCAACACCCTGGAAACACCCATGCAACTGCTCGGCAACAAAGTTTAACAACCCAGAACATCATCCTAGTAACACTATGAAAACTCAATAGGAACCACACAGCAATAACTTGGACTATAACATCCCAGTAACTGCATAACAAACAGCCTGGAAACACCCTAGAAGCTGGGGGGGAGCTATGAGAAAAGATAAACTATAAACAAAGAGAAAAACAAAAAGGCAGAGTGGCATGTAAAGAAAGAGAGAGGCTTGGGTTCACACCTGCATGCTTCACACCTGTGCACAGACCTACAGCATCACAGGATCCCGCGCTCTACCTTACCATGACAACCCTGCTGCATGTCAGCAGAAAGCCATTTTGTTTCTGACACATTTTTCTGCTCATAGATCTATAACCCTGGACACATTATTGGCCCAGACTGAATGTTCACCTCTCCACCCCCACCCATAATACTATGTCCCATTTACGGGGCCCTCAGCCAGATCGTCATGGCAACAGCACCAAAGCAAACAATGAGGCTGAAAGAAAGGAGCGCGATAAGGTGCTTTCTTAACAGAGAGAGCTAATTGGATGAGACCTTGAGTTAAAACTGTTAAAGCACACCTCAGTAAACACACAGAATGAGGGTATACTGTGGACCTTCCATTTTACTTATGGAAAAAAAGAGAGTGTTAACAGAATGAACAAAGAGCCTGAAGAATAAAGAACATCTCCAAGGAGTAAATAATGCTGTCAGTGTGTGATTTAAGTGATTACCATTGTTTAACAGATAAACATATTTATAGAAATTAAACATTAAGAGTAAAATGTTGCTCAAATGTTCTCTTTCATAGCATTATAATTGTGTCTTCTAATTTTGTTATAAGAAATAAACACTGAATGTTGAAATGCATTTTTTTTCTTATATAGACCTCAGATCTTTTAGTTTTGCAACAGTTTTCTCCATATAAACATCTGAGAGCCAGATGACTTCAATAACAATGTTAGTTTGTTCTATTTTTAAGCTTGTTGTCTTTGAAAAAGTAAATTATTAAGAAACTTGCAAGCAAGCAGTGCGACTGTTTTCAACATTAGTAATAATCAGAAATGTTAATTGAACATAAAAATATATTTGTAAAAAAGTTTTTAAATGAATCATAGGTTCCTCTTCAAAAACTCGAGCTGCGTAGAAAACGCTACGGGGAACACGTTTAGCGTGAGCGACACATATCATGTGTAATCTGTCTTATGGAAGAGCGTGACGTCACGAGCAGGGTGACGTAAGCGACCAGGAAGCTGTAAAAGCACATGCCGCGTAGCTGGCATCAGCTTCGTGTCTTTCAGCAAGTTCTCTGTGTGTGTATGCTATTCTGTCTTGTCAGTCTTATTTATTGTTGTTTGGCACTATTAGCTCCTCAAAGAGTAAGCAATAGTCAAAGAGCAAAGCTAAGATGAGACATCTGAAAAAACGAATCCAGATCGCGTTTCAAATTGTGTGTTCCTCGCTACATCACAAGTGGGGATACACACAGTTTGCCTGGAGTCTGCCTGGGATCGAAGTACATTGTTTCATCTCTTGAGGGAGCTGACTGCCTGCACTGGTGCGAGCCAGTGTGGACGCTTCGACGAGTCTTTGCCAGCGTTCCTCACGGTGTCGGTCCCGCATTTGCTGAGGTGCAGCGCCGCCCGTATTTGCTGCTTTCACAGATAGATCTGCTGGAGGGTATGGAGACGTTGTCTGTAAGCATATCCCCCTATTGCTCTGCTCCCGGGAGTTCTGGCGAGAGTAAGCCAGGACAGAGTCCATCTGTTGTTAGTAGCCCCGCTCTGGCTGGGCATAGTATGGTTCCCAGATCTGGTCTCGCTCCTCGACGGCTCTCCTTGGGAGATCCCGATCAGGACATACCTACTCTCACAGGCGCAGGGCACGATAATTCACCCTTGCCCGGAGTTATGGAAGCTGTGGGTGTGGCCCCTGAGGGGGCGCAGCGAATAGCATCCGGTTTCTCAACCGAGGTTGTTGAGACCATCCTCCAATCCAGAGCTCCCTCAACGAGGAAACTGTACGCCCTGAGGTGGAAACTCTTCACCTCATGGTGCAGAGACCATCAGCTTGACCCAGCTAACTGCCCAGTTGGTACAGTTCTGGAGTTTCTGCAAGCCAGGTTCTCTGCAGGGTTGACCCACTCCACGCTGAAGGTTTATCTGGCGGCCATTGCTGCCTACCATGTCCCTCTCGATGGTCTGTCTTTGGGAAGACACCCACTAGTTACAGATTTCCTCTGTGGTGTGCTGAGGCCTCCAATTCGGACCCATATTCCCCCTTAGGACTTGGTTGTGGCCTCTCTGAGGAGAGTTGGAGATCTTCAGGCCCTCTTAGTGGCCCCTACTTATCTCGACTTTGCGCCTCGCATGGCCAAAGCACTTATATACCCTGGAGCGGGTTGTGTTCCTAAAGTTCCCTCTGTCACACCACAACCAATAGTACTGCAGGCTTTCTGCCCTCCTCCCTTCCGGGAGTCCGGCCAGATGAAGCTAGTCGTATGTATACAGCTCGAGCGCTGGACACATACGTCCACAGAGCTGTCCTGTGGAGAAAACCGGACCAATTGTTAGTGTGCTTCGGCCCCCCTAAAAGGGGCTTTCCTGCATCTAAGCAGATTCTTAGTGGATACACACTAGGCAGGGATTTGGTAGTCTGGCAGTGTGGGCACATCGTTCCCCGTAACGTTTTCGATGCAGCTCGATTTCCTGAAGAGGAACGTCTCCAGATTAAGCATTTAACCATGGTTCCTCAAGGGAACGAGACGCTGCGTCTCGATGCCATACCCCCGGCACCCCTGCCGGCACTTGCTGGTACCAGAAGCTGATGCCAGCTGCACGTCATGTGTTTTTATAGCTTTCTGGTCGCTTACGTCACCTCGCCCGTGACATCACACTTTTCCATAAAACAGATTACACATGATATTCAGAGTCGCTCACGCATAACGCATTTCCCGTAGCGTTTTCAATGCAGCGTCTCGTTCCCTCGAGGAACCATGGTTACATGCTTAAACTAGAGACATTTTTGCTCAAATAAATGCTGCCTTGGTGGGAAAAAGAGACTTATTTTAAATGTTACATTCATTATATTTGTTCAGATATTTACGCTTTTGTCATTTTTTAGATGTGTGTACATTTCTAATGTTAATTTCAACCATTTTTGTACCAAATATCCAAACATGATTTAAAAGAGACAGAATCCCACAGGAGTTAACAAATGCATCTTATTCACTTCCATCTACACAGGCCTCTAAATTATAATAATTTCCCATCTTGTGTGTTCGCATTATTCAGATTAGGCTTTGTTTGACGGTGAATTGGCTTTCCCTCATACTTTATATTCTGTAATTAACATATGCAAATAGTCACCTTGAAGACATGATTGAGTAAATGTGTGCAGATGTGACATTGAATGTGCACTGCATGAGCAACTCAACCGTATTAATAAACAAATTCACTCTCTCAGTTACATACATGTCAATCAACATAGCAGAGCCAATTTACAATAATAAACCTGACACACTTTCATAATGCACACAAGGATCAAAATTAACCATGTTTTTAAAATCACAAGTTTAAATCAGCAGCTTAAATTCATATTTAAAAGCAATTTTGTGTGTCTGAACTGATTACTGATAAATTACAGGAATAGATTATGATTGATTACCGCTATCACATGGGTGTCTGTTTTGGACAAAGATCCCATGGTGGCCATGGCAACCTGCCAAATTGTTATGGATCACTGAAAATACCTGAAATAATATTCCATAAGCCATGCCTGAATTCATTGCAAACATATGGGCAGCCAGGCAGGTTTGTGCAAAGATGAGCTCTAGCTGGAGACGAGTTGAGATTTATACCTCAAGGAGAGCTTGTATATATTGTCAGACATCCAGGGAATAAACATATTTTCCTTTCTGTTTAAACTCAGGTTTAAACTGAGGATCTTCAGATTGCTGTCTAATTTGTGCCTAAGTCTTAATACCTTCCAAGGAGGGCACCAAGGGACCACAATGGCCTTTGAAACCCTGTTGCTCAAACACAAACCAGTTCCATTTCCTCCTTCAAACAAAGAATAAAACAACTTAAACTGATTATAAAAGGCTCAATCAATCCACAGACTACATGCTGCAGACCAGGGGATAAGTCGGACTTAGGGGTCCCAGGCTGTTCCACTGTCAGTTGGGCCCAGCGCTTCTGACATGCCCCAGCTCCCTCGTCAGTCCTCCTGGTAAGAGATCAAACGGCGCCCCCCAAGGCAAAAGGGCCGGCTGTTCATTCATCACACTCAACAACAGACAGACTAAATCAGACTAAAGAGGTTGGTGTACCTCCTCTCTTTCCTGTCAGGAGAGGTGAATACTTGAAAGCTTTACGTGCAGGAAGCGACAGGGTGATGTTGGGATGATTATGGGGCTGAAATGGAATAAAGTGCCCTAATCCGCAGTTAATGGACTCAAGATGAGGCCACACACCTGCAGAGCATGTCTATCATCCGTCGACCACCTTTTTTCACTAGACCAGGAGAAAGCAAGTATTTAAATACAGTCTAATAGCAATAAAGAGGCCCTGGTCACTACTGATCCTATCTCTCTATCTATCTGTTTGGCTCTATGTCTCTGTCTTTCTGAACCCTTATCTTCAAAACTGGCATTTCAGATTTAAGATTTAGACAATCTTACATTACTGTGTCCCACGTCTTTCTTCACCGGTAAATTAAATCAAACAGTGACTGCAGTGAGAGCAGGAGTCAGTATCAGTGAAATCAATGTGTGCACAAAATGAGGTCTCTTGTTCCCTGACCTTCATGCAGAGGTCCAAATAACCAGTTCGACCCGTTTCACCTTGTGAAAATGAAAAGGAATTGCCATAGATTGGGTCATTTAAAACTAGGTAACCAGATGATCACTGGTATATCGCATTCTTCAACTCACACCAGACTGTTGTCATTACCGTTAATGGATTTTAACAGAAATGACTTTACATAAAACCACAAATCAAGTCATCTAGTCTAATCAAGTAATGACCTAAGTCATCTTAAGATTTCTAAAAAAGATTTCCCAAGGTGTGTAGGTTTTTATAAGTTATTGCAAATTTTTATTACTTTGGCAGTTTTTAGACAATAGGTATATACATTCTGTATATATATATCATTATTCGGACAAATGAACAAGTGCATGCCGATCTCATGATAGAAAAGGCTAGAATCACAGCAGAATCAGTTTAAAATGTTTATTCACAACAATCAAGCTAAAGCTAAGACTAATTACCAAGACAAATAGCATTCTGACTGTATCTCCATTGGGATGCAGGGCATGGCTCATTAAATCAAGCTTGCCTGATTTTATTGGCATGTCTGGACACCCTGTTTTAAATAGCCATAACGTGCAGAATTATCTGAAAAAATGACTTTGGACCAATTGCAATAGTCAATTTCTTCTTCTCCTTAGCCTGGGTAAGATGCCTCTGACGTTGTTTGTGGTACAGGAGTGGCTTAACGAGAGGAATATGACAACTGTGGCCAAATTCCTTGACACTTCTGTGTGTGGTGGCTCTTGATGCCTTGACCCCAGCCTCAGAGCATTCCTTGTGACGTTAACAATTCTAAAATTCTAACAATTCTTGAATCCAGTTTACTTGACAATCCTCATAAGGCTGTGGTTCTCTCGGTTGGTTGTGCATTTTTTCTTCCACACTTTTTCGTTCCACTCAACTTTCTGTTAACATGCTTGGATACAGCACTTTGTGAACAGCCAGCTTATCGGCAAATCATTATTGTGACTTATACTCCATGTGAAGGGTGTCAATGATTGTCAGAGATCATTTTGAAGGCTCAGGAAACCTTTGCAGGTGTTTTGAGTTGATTAGCTGATTGGCATGTCATCATATTCTAATTTGTTGAAATCGTGAATTAGGTTTTGGTTAAAGGTGAACCAAAATCATCACAATTAAAAGAACCAAAGACTTAGACTATTTCAGTCTGTGTGCATTTAATTCATTTAATACATGACTTTCACAATTTTAGTTGAATTATTGAAATAAATGAACTTTTCTTCGACATTCTAATTTATCGAGAAGCACCTGTATAAGCAGTGCAACCAACTAGGTAACAAATTTAGGTTATAAAAAGCTTTTGGTTTTTCTAAAACGCTGACATGTCCATGTTTTCTTGTTGTGAATATCATGCCATTTAAAGGTTAAAAATCATTTCTTAAAACATTATAAATTAATTTTCCTCCAATATAAAAGGTTATTTGAATGTTTATTTTCAATATTCTACGTTAAAACCGCTTGCATGATTAGAACGATACTTAAAGATTAACAAAAGGTTTCTTACAAAATTACAAAACTTTATTTAGGCGCAAAATTTTACTTTATTTGAACATTAAATGTAAACTATTAGAACATTATTTAAAGGTTCCTAAAATGTTTCTTATAATGTTCTTCTAATTTTATGTTTATCCAAAATATAATGTTTATTTTTAATATTCTAATAACGTATTTTTAACATTATGAGAATGCATGTCAGCAATTTAAAGTTACAACTTGATGTTGAAAGTGAGGATGTTCCCTGTTATCTGGGTAGTATCCTCTTTCTTTCTTTCTCTCTCTCAACTCAACTCAACTTTATTTATAAAGCACTTTCAACACCACAAGTGGAACCAAAGTGCTGTACAGAAAGTATAAAAGAGAAACATAAACAATAAAAACAGACAGATGACATCTCTCTCTCTCTCTCTCTCTCTCTCTCTCCAACTCTATATCTTTTTCCCTGTTTTCTTTATGTCATACTGAAATGTGTGATTGATACAAGCCTGCCAGTCTGTAGCATGTTGCTATTTTAAGCACGGCCAGCCCTCCTTCCCTCACTCTGATTTTCTTTATCTCTTTCTCTCTATCTCTCTCATCCTCTATCTTTTTGTCACCTGGGGAGAGGAGTGGTAGCAGCAGATAAATTGGGTTCTTTTCCCAGAATCCATCTCTTAACGGCACTCAGTAAACTTGGTCATCTTTCAGACATGCGAACGATCTGTGAGTGATGTAGTGTGTTGTATTCCAGAGGGCTGTTGATAAAAATAGAGCGTCAATATCAGTAAACCGAGGAACGGATAGAGAGGAAGAGACAGCAGCCATAGTTGTGCTTTCTTCATATGATGCTAATTTTGTTATCTCTTTCTGCTGTACGGTCTATAAACACAGATTATGTGTGTTTGGTAAAGAAAAGATATGATCAGACTGCAAATGTAGCCAGCTGGACTGATTCGAGGTAAATGTAATATACATAAAGGAGGCTAGATATTTTGGTCTCAGAGCTACAGTATATAGGTCACAGACCACTTTGCCTCATTCAGTCTTTCACCTTATTGCTGCCATTACTGTCAAGAGTGATTAATATTCCAGTGTCCTCATGCAAATTTACCCAAATAGGGTTGATGTGATTGGTGAAATTGTGGTAACCGGTGTCAGAGGAGACCATTTAGTGAGATCATGCATATGCATGAGCTAATTCCTTTATCAGCTTGGCTGCAGTTTATCTTTGAAAATAAATATGCAAGGGTGTTTAATTTTCACAAAAATAAAGAAAGAAACCACACACTTTGACCATACAGGGCAATATGAATTGACCACCTGTTCTTAATCAGGAAGATAATGCACAAATGAATGGAAAGAGAGAGTATTGCTCCGTTTCAAAACCTAGTATTAAACCTAATATTTATAAGATGTATTGTAAATTGTGTGGTTTGCAAACTGGCTGTCTGTGAAACTATATAAAATAAATATATATTATAAATATATATTATATATATATACACACAGTACAGACCAAAAGTTTGGTGAAAATTGTAGATTCACACTGAAGGCATCAAAACTATGAATTAACATGTGGAATTATATATGGCATTATAAACATAATAAAAAAGTGTGAAATAACTTCCATAACACCCTATGTACTTGCTACATCGTTAGAAGAATGGCATCTATGCTAAGATTTGTCTGTTTCTCTCTTATTCCGAGGTCACCATAGCCACCAGATCCAGTCTGTATCCAGATCAGAGGGTCACTGCAGTCACCCGGATCCAGTACGTATCCAGACCAGATGGTGGATCAGCTAGAAAGGACCTCTACATCCCTGAAAGACAGCGGAGACCAGGACATGTAGAGCTCCAGATACAGACCCCCTTTAAAGACCTCGTCTCAGAGGACCACCAGGACAAGACCACAGGAAACAGATGATTCTTCTGCACAATCTGACTTTGCTGCAGCCTGGAATTGAACTACTGGTTTCGTCTGGTCAGAGGAGAACTGGCCCCCAACTGAGCCTGGTTTCTCCCAAGGTTTTTTTCTCCATTCTGTCAACGATGGAGTTTCGGTTCCTTGCCGCTGTCGTCTCTGGCTTGCTTAGTTGGGGTCACTTCATCTACAGCGATATCATTGACTTGATTGCAAATAAATGCACAGACACTATTTAAACTGAACAGAGATGACATCACTGAATTCAATGATGAACTGCCTTAACTATCATTTTGCATTATTGAGACACTGTTTTCCAAATGAATGTTGTTCAGTGATTTGACGCAATGTATTTTGTTTAAAGCGCTATATAAATAAAGGTGATTGATTGATTGATTGATTGATATATATATATATATATATCAGCTATTTCAGCTTCTCATTTTAAATTAATCCTCGTCGTTCCTTGCTGTGATTGTTCATCTGCTCTGCACATTTTGGGGTGGTGCTGGCGCAGTGGATAAGACACATGGCATTGGTGTGACAGACCCGGGTTTGAATCCACTGTGAGACACCAATGTGTCCCTGAGCAAGACACTTAACCCCAAGTTGCTCCAGAGGCGTGCGACCTCTGACATATATAGCAATTGTAAGTCTCTTTGGATAAAAGCGTTAGCTAAATGAATAAATGTAAATGAGTTTATCTTGTGTTTAACCTGATGTACTACAATACAACAGCAACATGAAGACACATTATTGAAAATACATTTAAAACAGATATGATTTTAGTTAGGTCTTGAATGTAGACAGAGAGAAAATTTTATGGAGAGCAAGGGGTGGTGAGCTCCATACTAAAATAACACTGGTTCCATAACAACTGGGATGCTGTCTTAAGCTCAGTAGGTTTAATAACAGAACTTATATGTGTGAGAGAGGGATATGCAGGGAAGGAGATAAAAGACCCTGAGGGGAAAGAACAGAACTGAATCAAGGACAGTGGGAAGGAATATCTGTGCAAATCTGATCCAAGTCACCACAATGAAGGTCTGAGAGTCATTGCAGTACACGCTGAACGACTGATGATGAATCACACCTGTCTCGCTTTGCAGCTTTCATGTCATTTTTTTGGAGCACCTGACTGATGCATTATGGCTTATCCAACATGGAAAACTCACCTAGCAGAATCTAGAGAACTCATTCGCAGTTTTGGTGGAACTATTGCATGTTGTGGAATCTGGTGTCCCTTCAGGAAATTAATCCTGCATTAATTAGCACATGTTCAACACATTTCTATGGGAAAAAATCAAGGTCAGAGAGGTGGTTTTTCAATGACAGTATCAGGTCTACAGGTATTACATTTAGAGCAGGTGATTGCAAGCACATTGCAGCATCACAGACACCCAAAGGAAAGAAAAATCATAAATGAGATCTCTTATAATGATGATTTTATTAATATTATATGTAGTTTAATGTAAATAATATTATCCTGCATAAATGGTTTGGAGAAGATGGATGGTTATATTAATATTAATTATAACATTTATTCAACAAGGATGGATTAAATGTATTCAAAGTTGCAGTGAAAACGTATAATATTACAAAAAATATATATTTCAAAGAAATGCATCAGAATAATTCTGAAAAATCGGACATGCAATAACATGTTTTCAACATTGATAATAATAAATGTTTCTTGAGAAATCTCCATGAAGAATCAGATTTCTGAAGGATTGTGTGATTGAATGCTGGCTGAACATTGAGCTTTGCGTCAAAAAAAAAGTATTATATTTAATATATATTTTATTTTAATAATCCATTAATTTTAAAATGAAGTAAATATATAAATTAATAAATGCATACATACATGCATACATACATACATACATAAAATAATTTGAGATACGGTGAAAAGAAAAGAAGTCCAGTGTTGTAAAATGCCTATTTTCCCAGCATGCTAAAATCTAACATGTTGTTTCCAGAATATTCTCTGCAGCTCTGATATGCCAGCAGTCAATCTCACAGACCCACAATGCATACAACATGTAAATACAATAACTTTACTACAGATTCTCAGACCGAATCTCTTTATATTAGTTTCTAGTATTCCATTGGTTGTATACAGCACTGGCTGTGATAGTCCTGAAAGTTTCTACCTGGGTTACATTTAATTACAGGCCACGGTTCCCCACGCATGGAATTTTCCTCCCCTAAAGAAAAGAAAATTAATTGCATGAAGCTCAAAGCTCATTATGAGGTTTATCCTGCCCAAAGCCATGCTTATCACCATCTATGATAATGAAGTATCCCATAATCCCTCGAATGATGGATATGGAGAATTCATTATGTTTTACCCAATGTTGACATGGGAGAGCCTCATGTGAGGTGGGAACATATCAGTTTGTGTGCGTAGAGAATACTCTGCATGTGAAAAGATCTACATTGCTGATTTGATGTTTTATCTGTATCCAAGGTCTTTTTTTTTCCCTTCATATGCAGTAAATATTCCCACTTTTTAATGTTTATTTTGAAATCTTAATTGATGTTATTTGTGTCTGCCTTGTTTGCACACTGGCACATTGAAATATAAATACATACTAATAAATAATTAATTAATTAAATCATTCAATAGTGCATGTTATTCCAAAGAAATATAGTAACACTGTGCAATAAGGTTCATGCAGTTTGTAAATCAAGTCAAAATATACATAAATAATAAAATAATACAAATTAACTAGGTAATGTAAGTATGTAATGTACTATGAACATGAAACATGAATGAACAATATTTGAAAATTGCACCTTTTTTATGTCACATTATCGAAATAAATTGGTTGTGAAAACTTTTCATAACTTTGCAAAAGAGCACTTTCAGGCGTAGCTGTGTGATGACTATTTCCCAACTGCTACAGTAGTTGTATTTGCTCATTAAATTGCAGTAACTGTCACTGAAGGCAGACACAACAGAACAGTATGTTTAGAACACCTTATACTCTTAAGCAGTTAAACATTTTGGTTTCCTAAAGAACCTTTCAGTGAACAGTTCTTAAAAGAACCATATTTTTCTTTGTGTGAAGAATATTTAAATATTCTTAAGAAAAAAATTCCACTATAAAGAACCTTTTGTGGCATATTTCCAAAATTTCTTCATGGAATCATAATTAGCTGTGTTTTCATCCATATGGAGCCCCGCACATGACATGCAGGAAAAAAGTAGGCTTAATCGTGTGCACGATTTACTATTTAGTTCCCTCGATTTATAAATTGTATGCACAATTCGTTCCCTCGGTTTGCTAAAAAGTTTACTTGATTTATAAATAGAAAGAATGAATTAGTAAATTGTGCATACAATTTAGCAAATTGACGGAACAAATTCATAAATCATGAGCACATTTAAGGACTTCGAGGGAACGAATTAGTAAATTGTGTGCATGATTTATTAATTTTTTCTTGAATGTCATGTGCGGGGCACCGTAGATCCATCTGTTTTATTCTGATAATTTTTGGATATCACATAATGAAACGCTGCATGGTATCACCAAGATGCCCATAATTAAAAATAATGTGCTCACATTTACCAAATATATTCCTCAGTGCTCATCAAAAAAAGTAATGTGACTTTGCCTCAACAGTTTATATGACTGAATATGTCACCGGAACAGCACATTAGTTCAAATTCACAACTTTAGATTGAAGCATAGCTAATGCAAATAAAGGATCTTTATTTTTTTAGGTGTGTAGCTGTTTAAAATGGTCTCCTTAACCTTGCTGAATATTGAGTGAAGTGAATTTGTAAAGTGATGCCACCAAAACTAACTGCTAAATCGGTGGATTCCCAAACCTTTGACCTTTGGCTTATATAAACTCTATTACTGGGATATTGTAATGGCATTGATAGAAATTTTCTTAACAAGTCCATCTACATCACTTGCCTCGACCTGGCTTAGATTGAGGTGATTGGCCATGACATGCATGCTGCGGTGGACTTTCAGGTCGATAGCTTCAGCTGCGGAGTGGACAGGTGGCTCCAGTCTCCCAGCGGGAGCAGAGCACTTTGAAAAACCTTCATCTAAAAAAACAGCTGCTGTTTCCCACGACAACAATAACCTGTCCTTGAGAATCTCCGGTGGCCGAGCGGATTGAGTTCTCCTCACAACAGCTCTGGTCCAAACCCAATACCCCGGCGCTTTGTCCAAGCTTTTAGCACATGAGGTCGAAGGATAAATTAGCTTTAGTCAAATGCTTAGCAGAGGGGAGTTTTCTTTCGCTCCCTGGGAACACCAACTTGTACAAAGGTGCGCAAGGAGTCAAATGTTACCTTGCCACTTAGGTGGTTACACCGTCAGCCAACTGTGGCAAACAAAACAAAAACAAAAAAATGCAGTAAATAAAGCTATTCAGGCCAGCTGAAGTGAGTAAAAAAGGAGGATGTTTATAGAAACATCAGTCGTTTGAAATGGAGCGGAACAAGAGATGGACAGCAGCGGGATTCAGGTGGTGGGGGGGGGGGCACAAAAATGGAGGAGAGAGAGAAAGAGACCAGACAGAAAGATGCAGCCTGCACAACTTTCTACCACACTCTATAATAGGGCTATAATCAATTACTATACAACAATAGAAGTCTTGGACTAAATTATTTCACGAAGAAGATTTCACATATTGGAAGATTCACAATCGGAGTGTGAAGGCCGAAACAAATGTCTTCACTGTGAAATCCTAATGCAGCTCGAACAAGAGCACGGGTTTGATTCCCAGAGAAGGCATAAAATTATAACGTTTATAGTTTGAATGCAATGTCGCTTTGGATAAAATAATCTACCAAATGCATAAAATTATGCTTCAAATTACAAAACGACAAATCTGTTCAATTGCAGATAGCCTACACAATGCATCTTCAAGCTATGTTATGCATGTCATATGATAAACTGCAAAATTGCTGACGACTCAGTCTGTAAACTGACTGTCTGATGCATATCTACCACATATTAAGAAATCACTTGAGAAATCACAGAAGAAAAGATCCAATTAGATTTTTTTATTCTTGATTTGTTTGAAATAAAGAACTCCCTTGAAGTTTCCCTTTCATTTCATGCGTATGAATTTGTATTGAATCCATCGATCCATCTTCAGACTTAAAGCCATTAACATTTTTCAACCTTCAAACAAGTTCATAATTTGTCTCATCTGGAATTTATAGGAACACTCCACTTTTTTGAAAATAGGCTCATTTTCCAACTCCCATAGAGTTATGGCCTGTTCACACCAAGGACGATAACTATAAAGATAACAATAAAGATATAGGTCTAAAAATCATTCTTAAAATTAAAGAATAGCACACTACAAGTCAACACGAGTTGCAAAATTAGTGGAACATTCCTTTAATCAGTCAATTTAGTCATTGTCAGTTCATTGTCAGTATGTGCAAATGTGTAGGTATAGACCATATGTGTGCAGATAGTTTTGGAAAGCATGTCTTGCTGTAAGGACTTGAAGAGGGAGACTTAAGGAATTGGGCAGTTGTGTGATTAAACTGGCGGAGCCCTGGAGAGGTTTCAGTCGGCCTCGATGGGCAGGGAGAGAGGTAGAATAGGTTATGACAGAAACAGCGGCGGTAACAGGGCTTTCATCTGGAAAAGGTCCTCATTAGTGAGGGAGACGAGTATAAGAGCGCAGCTGTGGTCCCGCTCCACACACACACACTAGCTCACTAACAGCACTCAACTATACTACTCTCTCTCTCTCTCTCTCACACACACTCTCACACACACAGGTAAATAGATTTCCTCTGGGGACAGAAATGGGGTGGTCAAAACACTAATGATGGTGAGATGGTGAAAGGTAAGCAGTCAGGTTTCTCTCCACTAGATTACACAAGTCATTAGGAAAACGTTCAGTCACACACAAAATATGAGTATAAGTGTACTAATGCAGAAATAAAATTTAAAACTAATAAACTGAATTCTTCCCCTTGTTTTGGTACATTACCACTTTTTCTAAAACCTATAGTAAGTTTTCGTCATAGTCAGCATTTTTATGCATCAGTACATTTTAGGAAATTTAAAGAAAGACTTGCAAATGGGGCTGTCAAAACATAAGGACAAACTTTGTATACACTGAGACAAAAAAAAATTTACATATATAGATTTACAATTTATCACAATTTTCAGAAATTCAGAAATTGTCAGAAATGCATGGAGAATTTCACAAAGAAATTGCAAGTAACAACAAGTGTTGCAATTAAACATTACTTTATAAAATAGAAGGACTGTAATACACTGAACAAAATGATAATTTTGGCAACAATTGTCATGCTGACTGCAGGAATGTCCACCAGAGCTGTTGCCTGTGACTTGAATGTTAATTTCTCGACCATAAGCCATCTCTAAAGGCGTTACAGAGAATATGGCAGTACATCCAACCAGCCTCACAAGCGCAGACCACGTCTAACCACACCAGCCCAGGACCTCCACATCCAGCATCTTCGCTTCCAAGATCATCTGAGACCAGCCACCCGGACAGCTGCTGCAACAATTGGTTTGCATAGCCGAAGAATTTCTGCACAAACTGTCAGAAACCGTCTCGGGGTCTCGACCTGACTGCAGTTCGTCATCGTTACCGATCTGAGTGGGCAAATGCTCACATTCGATGGCGTCCGGCACTTTAGAGAGGTGTTCTCTTCACGGATGAATCACAGTTTTCACTGAACAGGGCAGATGGCAGACAGCGTGTATGGAGTCGTGTGGGTGAGCGGTTTGCTGATGTCAACGTTGTGGATCGAGTGGCCCATGGTAGCGGTGTTATGATATAGCCAGGTGTATGTTATTGACAACAAACACAGGAGATACTGTGACGAGATCCTGAGGCCCATTGTTGTGCCATTCATCCACGAGCATCACCTCATGCTGCAGCATGATAATGCACGTCAAACAAAACAAAACAAATAGTTTTATTTTTATTTTTATGTATTTATTTTTTATTTTTTTTTAAGTTGTAGAGAAAGCAATGCCAAAATGCATTTTGTGGTAAAGTCTAAGTGAACATGAGAAGCTGAGTGAATACAATTTATTTAAGATGGTGGACAAAGTGAGAGAAAATATTTTTTTTATGAAAAATTCAATTACATAAAATATAAAATTACATTTTAGCTTGTTTGTTCCAAAGTTTGGGGCTGTAAGATATTTTAACATTTTTAAAGAAGCCTCTTATTCTCATCAAAGCTACAATTATTTGATAATAGAAATACAGTAAAACAAAAAATGTGTATTAATATTTTAAATAATTTAAAAGTTTTCTGTGTGATAAAATGTGATTTAAATATCCAGTGATTTAAAGCTGAATTTTCAGTATCATTACTACTAATATCCAGTTGTGAGTACAGTCTCTTGTGCGTTTTATGTGAATAGTGCTAGTTGTACATAGATTGAGCATTCCAGATTGGTCACTTTTGAGGTTCGATTTCTATTAGGCTTCTGCCTATAGAGCAACTCATTAGGATTTTGAACAGAGCTTCCATCATTGTCTCAGAGAATAGTAAGCATTTTATAATTCACTTCATGACATTTTAGAATGATACAGTTCTAACAAACAGACATTCCCTGAAACATTCACTCCTAAAACTGTTACAGTCCACAATCCAGTTGCATGCAGTCTTCAGTGAGTTATCTTTCCCTGTCTCTGAAGAAAGACTCATTGGATCATCGGGCTCTGAGCTCAGGTGGTTCTGGGAAGAAGATGAAAGGATTGAGGGGGAAAGGTTAGCTGCCTTCCCTGTCTAAGCCAAGGTAACAAAAGCACCATTGTGATGGTGTCAGGTGCATTGTGGCAGCCCTGCGAGGCTTTAAGTGACGCCAATTCAAACAATGCATTAAAGGACAGGAGAGCGAGAGAAAAACGAGGGAAAAACAGCAGGTGCCATTTTAAACAGCCTTGACAACATAGCATTAGATGGGGAAAATGCAGAGTGATTCGAAGGAGGTTAGATTAACTGGAGGAATGCTGTCGCTGGACGGCAAGGCAATTACTTGCATATGAACCAATTACATAAAATCTCTCTGTGTATCTGCAATTTCATGAACTGACAGCAAAGGCACAAGCACATATATGAGAGCATCTGCACATACTGCATCGTTCATACATGAAGCACAAACAGTCCAAGATGAAACACTGCAGGTAAATTTTTTTAGGTTGAGGGATTGTTCAAATACATTGCAATAGGAAGAGCAATAATAGTGATCCTTGCCTTATTAAGCAACACATAAAGCCAGCTCACTTCACTGAGACACAACTGGGCCAATTAGGAGTTATTTTCAGTAGTGTGCATGTGTGCAAACAGGTCTGAGCACAGCGGGAAGGATTACGATTCATTTTTCCTCGGCGCTCAGAGAGCTTCTGCTTTCTGTGCTGGCTTTGAGGTGTTAAAGAAATTCATCACGCTCACTTGTGTAATTACATATATGAGCCAGACAACACACACATGCACATAAACACTCACAGGCGTAATGGTGCAAAAATGAGGATGAATGAATGTGCCGCTGTTATTCTGTAGTTCTCTTCCCTCCACTGATCCTAGGACTGTCAACTCCCTCCCATGTTGAAATCAATAGTCTTAATTACACACAAACTGATTTCATTGTGTTGCTGCAAAAGCTCGTAACATTTTAATTAACTTATTGAACATATGGCCCTTCTCGCTGAAGAGACAATAAACCGATTCAAAAGGTAAATATCAAAAGAGCACCATGTTAAAGAGAGTTTTTCATAGTACATCTGCAGCATAAACGCTTCTTCTGCAACAGCAGGCATGAGATAATGCATGAGTGCAGAATTCAACCAAAATGCCCCGTGCATCTCTAAAAAAAACTTGTTTTAAACTGTGCATTTAAAACAAACACACATATTATCTTTAGGTTTGAATTAGAAAGAAACACAGCAGAATAAATCAACTCATTCATGCGAGAACGGCAGCTCATTTTCGTCGTTTGGTGTAATAATGCAGCCGATCTGTGCAGCTTCAGTGCAGGATGAGATCATGAAAGTGTGTGTGCGTGTGTAGGTGTGTGTGTGTGTTATCGACCCATTTGCTTTATTGGCTCCATTTACCACATACGCAGACAGTTATGATCATTCAGTCAGCACCTTGGATGTGCACCAACAAATGTATGCTATTAAAAAGGTTTATCTGTAAGATTTATCTGTTTTTTTATGTCCCAAATTATTTTAGATATGAGCATATGAAACAACAGTGTTGTATTTGCATTATATTTAGAACAAACTCTATGGGAATATATCCTCTGCTTATTGGTAATGTAAAGTGAAAGTAAAAAAATTAATGGAAATTCTGTCTTTAATTACTATTACCCTCATGTTGTACCAGATCTTTTTTTTTGTTATTTTGTTCTGTGGAACAGAAAAGGAGAATCTGAAGATTCTAAGCAGATCTTTTACAGCAACAGCAACCGTGTCTATATCGAACTTAAAAAAAAAGGACATAAATGTACCACAAAATAATTTCATCCATAGAATGTGTGTGCTATATTCCAAATGTTTTAGCGATACAAAAGCTTTGTGTTGACAGATTTTTTATTTGTTATTCACAGTGAAAATCTAATGTGTTTAGTGTGTGTCGTGATCTAATATTTTTAATTGCCATGTTTGATTTGGGAACTGAGGTGTAGATTAAGCTTTTCATTGAATAATAAATAATGTTTTTTTGTTGATGATGTTGTTTTTTTTAATTGGATTGGAAGGATATTAGACTAAGTTAATTACTGAATTTGTATTCTCCTTTAAACTGCTGCCTTAGGAAAACTGCACTTAGAGAATGATGGATTTGCAAACACATAGCCTATTGTTTTCTTTCGTGCACGGTAAGAGCCACCTTTTATATGCTCAAAGTCTTTTCATCTGGTGTGGTTTAGGCTATTGTTTACTGTTTACTTTGAGCGAGATAGCGAGACTCAGCAGGAACGCAGTGAGGCAAACAAAAGAGACACTGAGAATGCCTGCTAAAACCGTTCTTTGGTCTCCGGGAACCACACTGGAGATTCTCTGTGAGATGCATGCAAAATAACACGCTAACATGCAGTTTGATAAATTAGCAATCTCAAGAACATCAAACTGCTGAAAACGGTTGAAATGAGGTGGATCTTAAATAATGGTGTATTACTGAAATAACCCAGTTTAAGCTGTTGACACACTAGATTTTTTAACAGATACTGCAATGGTTGTAATATAACGCCATGCTCTATGGAGTCTTAAAAAAAAAACATCTGAAATGTAAGAATATGTCATCTACTTCGCTTTACTGCAACGCTGTAATCCTGCAGATTTAAAGTTTGTGTTATTTTGCAAATCTTTTATTGGTCACAACTTTCATGCAAAATGAGTTGACTTGACCTTTGGAACACAATGAGATTCACATGAGCTTCGATTTTCAGTCTCCGTATTCACATGTATGAATGGAAATCGACGGAAGGAAGTGTATTCTGTCCATTTCTTAACAGAATGTTCTCAGAACTTTCTGGCAAGGTTCTCTCAAAGTTATTAACAAATGTTCTTCCATTGACATTAACAGAATGTTAATTCAGAATTATCTGGTCTTTGATAATGTTCTTAAAACGTTAGCACAAAAATCGTTAATTATACAACATTCATGGAAGAAAAAAAAAAAAACACCTTGTCATTACTCAACAATCCATAAATCTATCAAATGAAGCAATAAGGCAAAAATGTGAAAATGCCATCATGTAGCCACTCACATAAATATCACAGTATAATCTTGGCTGGAGTCATTGACATTTTGTAAGTTCAAATTTCCACTGACGCTCATTTCTGCATGTCTGAAAAAAAAAAAAAAATGAAGCCGGCAGACCCTGGACAGTTTGTCCTAAGTGCAATATGTTGCTAAGAACCCACTAAGAACCCGACATCATGTAGAATGAGTTTAGCTTCTTGATTAGATTAGCACATATGCCAGAGTGTTGGAAGTGAAGGCTATTTGTGTCGACAACACGGTGGTGAACTGGACAGATAGTGGAGGAGATGGTTAGAGTAGAAGAATGACTTATCCCCCCCTCAAATTGAGCCCATAATCATCCTTGTGTTGGCAATCAATAATGTAACCAGCAGGGATTAGACTTAATCTGTACCGTCACACAGATCAATACAAGAACAAGAAGCATGTCTTGAGAACACCGGGAGGAAGAAAGGGATGGAGAGATGAAGAAACAAGAAATAGAAATGCTACAGCCACTTAGAATTTTTGAGGTTGACAATGCACTAATATTCAACTGTCCATACAACTTATTAATGCACCTTATTATCAGTGAACTTTCACATGAGTGGTCATTTTGTTTGACCCTGTTTATACCTGGTGTTGGCATCTGTTTTGTGCAATTTGATCTCAAATGGTCAGTCTTACAGTAAATAAATAAATATCATTATCATCATCATCGTCATCATCTTTCATCTTATTTTCATATATAAACATGTAAAGATGCCTATAAATGTATGTGTGTGTACTAGTGTGTTCATAATTATGATAATACATATGGTAAGACACACCATATCAAGCAGTAAAACGAGCTGTTTTGTACAACTATAAATAGCTGGAAGACAGAATATATAAAACTAAAGCTTTAAATACATTTAAAAAGAGCAATAAACACCGCAAGAGTATACAAATAATACTAAAATAACATTAGAAAGTTCACAATAAGTGATGTATGTAGTAGCTGGAACAGAGACTTCTTAAAATCCTTTTAAGATGCATGTCACCACCAGCAGTGTATCTGATCTGACCACTTGTGATTAAATAACACGTGGCAAATTTTAATGCCATGTGAAAACAGGGCCTCTGGCACCCTTAGACACAGCACTGTAGAATTACCTCATCAAACCCTTTTCAATATACAAGCTAAATGTGATGATTAAAATCCAAGAAAGATAGCCTAGACTGCAAATGCAGGAAAATAGCATTTCTGAAGTACTTTAAATCCAATTAATCTGCTTCTGTCTACTGGCCTACAATTAGAACCAGACATTCGTGCAGAAGTCAGGTTATGCATTAAGCTAATGCAAGCATTACACTCCCGAGCTAAAATATATCTCATTAAAAGTAAACGTTTCCCTTGGTCAGCAACTGCTTGTGCACTCCTCAGTTTGTCAGCTCGAACCTTTAAATCAGTTTGCAGCAACAGACACCATGCTGGAGCTATAGATCATTCATAGGCTAATGTGATTCTCTGTTGAGCGCAGGCAGGCTTTCTCCAGACATGGACGGAATTAGCGCCATTTAATGGATGGGTATTAATTCCTTTGAGTCACAACATAATTAAGTAATAATGTGACCATAAATATTTCAGTCAGAGAAGAAGAAGCTTCAATCATTTAATATTGGATATACAGTAGCTGGAGGGGAATGAGGATGCTAGGAGATATGCTTGGAACATTTCACCCAACTCTGCAACTCTTTAAACGATTCTGTCAGCTCAAGAGGAACAGTGTGAAGGCACAAACTCTGACTGAGCAGAAACTGTCCCGATAAGAGTCCTCCCGCTCAGTCCTGCTATGTACTGCATCATTTGGTGCTATAGAGAGCAGCACCCCGTGGAGACTCTCAGTTGGATATGCTGCTGCATAATAGATGATGCCGATAAATCATACAGTCATACCGAGGGAAAAATGAAGCCTATTCTAATTTCTCATCCTGTCTTATGATGTAATGTTGCAGTATTGTGAATGTAGCACGGTAATGACGCTGGATAAGCCCAGAAGAGTCACGCCACAGAGGACATTTCTGATTTCAATATCTACTGCTTTATTGTAAAATAACTTTCTGATACACTTGCAGTATTGAGACATTTTTTTTTAATAAATACTGACTGTGAAGAAAATGTCAAGAAACATTGAGGAACCTTAAAATTAAGTTAAAATTAAGGCTATAACTATTACTAGAGCCACTTCACTGTCAGGCCAAACCGCTCTTGTTGCTTAAGCATTCCATATGGTTTTGTTTTACACTGTGGGTAATGCAAGTGTTTACATATGGTTTGAGATCCAACTAGTGATCGGTTCATGGAGGACGAACAGATATATCTGTTTACTTTGCTCAGATAGTGTGCTTAACAACCTACAGAGAGAAACTAGACAACAGTCAGTGATCAATCCTGTAATTTCACACATTCAGCATGGTCATTCATCAAATATCATACTTTCATTGTGATCAATAATCATTTTTGACTTTCAGACAATAAAAACATTTTTAAAAAACTCAATATCTTAGCATCCACTAAAAAGCACCCTAGTAATCACCTATCAATGCCCGAGCAACCATCAAGAACATCTTAGCAACTGCCTTGCAATGCCATAGAAACAACCAAAAACAGCCTGGCAACAACCTGGCAAATTCTTAGCAACCACCCAATACACCCTAGCAATGTCTCAGCAACCACACAGAATTCCCCAGCAACTGCATATTGTCCTACACAAGCAGTTAAAACAATTATCAATAACACAAAAGGAAGCGCTTAGCGATGTCCTAGCAACAACCCCAAACATCCTAGTAACCACCTAGAAATGCTTTAACAATGAGCCAGAACACACTAACACTGTCATAATAATCACTTAAAACATCCAAGTGCCCCATCATTGACCTAGCAACCACCAAGCGCACCCTAGCAACCACCCTACAAAAACCCTAGCAATCACCTAGAACACCTTATCAATGTCCTTGCAAACATCCCTAAAACATCCTAGCAACCACCCAAACAAATTAGAAACCACATAGCAATGCCCCAGCAGCCACCCAGAAACAAACAATGTTCTAGCGACCATCCAAAACAAAATGACAACGTTACAAAATGTCGCTATGGTTACCATGGTGCCAATCCTCACCATTTCTAGAGTGAGTTCTGTTCCATATACACAGAAGTCGTGGCCTAGTGGCTAGAGAGTATGACTTCTAAGGTTGTGGGTTCGAGTCTCGGGCCGGCAATACCACGACTGAGGTGCCCTTGAGCAAGGCACTGACCCCCCAACTGCTCCCTGGGTGCCACAGCATAAATGGCTGACCACTGCTTCGGGTGTGTGTGTGTGTGTGTGCACTCGTGAGAGCACTAATTCTGAGTATGGTCAGCATACTTGGCTGTATGTCACATCACTCACTTTAAAACTGTAATTAAGGGAATTCACTCCTGAAACTTTACAGTGAGTGACATACAGCCAAGTATGTTGACCCAAAGTGAACGCACAACCAGGGCAGTGGGCAGCCATTTATGCTGCGGCGCCCGGGGAGCAGTTGGGGGTTCAGGGCACCTCAGTCGTGGTATTGCCAGCCCGAGACTCAAACCCACAACCCTAGGATTAGGAGTCAAACTCTCTAACCACTAGGCCATGACTTCCATTTCATTCTTCCATTCTGCCACATTCCACTCTCACCCTCTCAGAGTGTTTATTTGGATCTCTTCACAACAGCATGCTGTCAGCAAGTCATTGTCAGCAGTGTGCAAACACCTAAAAGGTCAGTTTGAAACCGAGCTTTACACCTGTTGCCCTCTGCATACTGTTGCCGACACAGCCCAAAATCTCTACCAGTACCAAAGGGGTCAAAGTCCAGATAATGTAGTGCTCAATAAGAAACAAAAGCCACTAAGCCGAGTGTAAATTTACACAAAGCACATCACCACTTTCCACTCGGATAAGCAGCAAGGTACGGCATTCTGTTGAATTCCCTCTTGACATAGACTTAATCCTCAGAGCTGGCAGAGGTTCACAGAGCTCTCGTCCAATTTTAATTAGACGTACAGTGGCTGGTGACGGTAGCTGTGCTGGAGGAACCCAGTGTCCACATTCCTGAATGAATATAATTAATCCGAATAGAGGAGGGCCTTTTGTACTACAGCATGGTTGAGTGTGGACTCTGCCCACGCTGTGGCAGGAAACACTGATGTCAATAGAAACCTTACTCTTGCATTCCTCCCTGCAGAGAATACTAATGGTCTTCAAAATTACATAGATTCTTACTTTATTACTTAGAGGATTGCTATAATGTTTGTTCTCTAAAAGCCTCAGTAAGATGACCCTGAGTCATCAAACAAATCAAACAGAAATAATGCAGCAACCTGAAATGCAGTAAGCTCTTTGATGAGTCACCCCTGAGAAATGAGAGTGCTGTCATTTAACAATCATGAATGATAATTACTGCATGTTTTGAAATCATAAATGGGTCATTCCAGTTATCCAGTACAATTGAACTCAATTTTAAACCTTTAAAATTGTATATGTTTGTGTAATTTAAGGAAGAATTCCATAAAAGAGTATAACAGACTTTTAGAACTGATTATATTTAAAGCATGGCAATGCATTAATGTCTTTTGATTTGTTAATATCACTGATTTATATATGATAGATCAGGGGTTAATACTGATTTCTGTAAGTGTATGGATAAAACATTCCAAACAGGATGGAATATTATTATAAACCAATTAATGCCACAAACATCACAAAATATCATCAAATTGTTTGCTAATGTTTCTATGGACACTTGTGTTGTTGTCTGCCAACCAAATACTGGTATTACAAATTTTTACATTTCTCTAATAACCTAATTTTGGGGGTATAATTTATCCCAAAATTTAGCTATATAACTATAATAAACTAAGTATATATTTGTACCTAATGGCACTAGTAATGGCACGAACGTGGCAATCTATTAACAAATATTTTGTGTATTTCTTTGTTTTTCCCTTTTTTAATCAATAATATATTTATAGTTTATATACACCTTATACCCATTTTGTAATAAAGGAATAAAAGCAAAAGCAAAGTTTATGACATCATTCTTAATGAAATTACAGTTTATTACTAACATGAAAAACTGTAATTTCATTAAGATCGACGTCATAAACTTTGCTATTGCTTTTAATTGTGATACTGTGACAAAAGAAAATCAACAAATATACTTTCCATTCAAAATAAAATTAAAATAAAAAAAAGCTTGCTATGCCTAATCTAGTTGTCTAATAAACCTGATATTGAATATTACAAATATTGCTGGCTCTTTGACAAATTGCTTTTACACCTCTTGGATAAAGTGTTTACAGAATGCATAAATGTAATGTAAATGTACAGTAAAATGAACCAGTACCACAATAACAAAGAGGAGGACATGTAGAAATGACCTGGATACATTCCTCAGTGAATACTTCAATACACAGCTGTGCACTATGCTCTCTTTCTGACAGCGCCACAGTGTAAGTGTGTTTACTGTATTGTTCTTAGATCTTGTAAATACAAGCTGCAGCACGCCAGACTGCCTAATGACGTCATGCCAATTACACGCTCATCTGAGCTCACAAAGACCCCCGGTGGTGAGACAGAGCTACTGCGTTTATCAGGTGTCTTGCTTTAAAGTAAGTTTCTACCTAATTGCAGGAGTACGTGAGCTGTGAACATCATTTTCTATCTCTTGTAGGCAAGCTCAGAATCAATCATTTAATATAGCCACACTTAATTTATTACAGTGATGTTCTGTCACAGACACGCTAGGCTATTATTTATCTGCGCGGTGTGCAGAAATCAGCTGCTGTGCACCTGTGTCCCCAAATCATGGGGTCTTGAACAAAATACATAAAATGCAAATGAGTCTTTTGTTTACCCAAAGATGAGTTAATTTGGCAAGATGCTCGTTGCATGTCTTTCTGGCCTGTGTGGGTTTTGGAGCGAGTTGGATCCAGGACAGCTCATTGAGCCAAGAGCCTGTCGAATAATGACCCTCCACTATTGCAGCTTTTCACACAATGTCAAGGCCACAGCAGGAGGATCATAAAAGACCTGCAGGTTCCAAACTAATTTACCGACATCTGAGCTGCAGCCTTTTAGTTCTAAAAGATGCACAATCCTGAATCTCAGTCTAATTGCACTGAATGTACTGAAGGTCCTCATATTTAAACCACCGGTGCAGTTATTGTCTCCAAATCCTATGGTGTGTTACATCAAAATATACACAATACTGTACAATCAAAGGAGAATGCATCACATTTTCTTATACCCTCATGAGCTCTTTAAACATCTCAAGGAACCATACTTAACATTAGAGTTAGAGTATGAGGTTAATAATTTATAATGACTACTAATCTTATGAAAACTGTTTATTTTTGTCTTCCACACAAGGAAAAAGAAAATATCTATTTTTGGAACGTAATGAGGAATGAGGTTGGGTCATTTTAGGGAGAACGGATGTTTCAAATGTGTTAAAGAAACACATTTAAATAATTTAAAGTAAAATATGATAATTATTATACCGTAAGTTAATTTGTTGATATTAGCAACTACATTAGTTAAAATTAACCAACTATATATATATATATATATATATATATATATATTCTAAGTCATGTATTATTCTTAATGCTAATAACACAGTTTAGTAATGCATTATTAAAAATAAAAAGTGGCATTTGATGTTATTACTATTCAATGGACCTGTGCTAACATGATCTAACAATGAACAGTTGTATATTTACCATCGAGTTTGAGTTTATTTGTGTAGCACTTTTCACAAAACATATAGTTTCAAAGCAGCTTAACGGAAAAAAAGGGCATGATAATATCATTCAGTAAAAAAAAAAAAAAAAAAAAAGTCAAATGCTAATCAGCAATAAAATCAACTCTATGTCCCTGGCCTGCAGGTGTGGACATGTGGCATGTTTTCAAAGAACAAAGAGCCTATGTGCGCCCATGACCCTCTCTCTCTAATGACACACGTGTGATCGTGTCACATAATCCTGAACACATTCAAACTGCAGCTCCCCTTGCTGCACTGTAAAGCCTTGGCAGTGCACACAAAGCCAAATACCTCGCACCAAAGAAAGAAGCTACTGTGACTGTGAGATGACACTGAGGAGAGAGAGGAAATACGATGTAATAATGTACCATCTGTGAATGGACTGCAATGGTGATTTTCCCTTAATATTTTGCCAGAGGAACATTTAAAATAGTTGAACTAGAGCTGAATCTGCTCACATTATGCAGCCATGCTTTAAAACATTCTTACGTTTAAGAATAAAAATTTAAAACAGTAATAGAAAATGCTTAATTCTGAAATATATATTTTAAATAAAATAATATGCAAAACCATCTCTCTCTCTCTCTCTCTCTCTCACACACACACACACACACACACACACACACATATATTAGTATAATATTAATATGACATTAATTATATTAATATAATTATATTTTCATAGAGGTTTGGTCAAAGTCAGGGTGGCATAACAAGTATCCAGGAAGCCATTTTGTCATCATGTGACATGAAAACCATAAAACAAAGAAGACCCCTTTATGCCCCAACCAATGTGTGTCAGTATTATGAAGTTATGCAACTAAAGTATTTTAATATTTCTTTAACATTTTTTGAGTCATTGTTGAAACTGCATGAAACCAAAATGAATACACAGATTACTTCTCAAAAGAGAATCAAGACAGGATAAAGCGTAATCTCTCACTAACGAGCACTTCTTGGTCTATTTAGCCATCTCAGAGCAGTGCCTGGTGTCATTCCACTGCAGTAAACAGTCGCTGGTCGACCGTGCAGGAGGAAAACACGTCGTGGATCTGCTGCTCAGAAGCGCCCCGCCCTCCTCCTGCCTCTCCTGGAGCCTTATAAACAGATGAATGTTGTTCAGACGCACATATCCACGAAACGCACTGGACTTGAGCACGGTTACAACCCTGGAGAGCAGACAGAAAGCCACCTGACGGAATATACGCTTTTCGCATTTGTTTGTTTTCGATAGAAGCATCTTGGTCGAGCGAAGAAGACATGGATTTTTTGAACCACAACTACTTGAGCGCGCGCACCTCCTACGATTACACCTTCAATTTTTGGAATGACTATCTCGGCCTCTCCACGTTGGTCACCAAGAACAACAAGCACAGCGTCCCCCAGAGTCCAAACTCCATCACGGAGTCCCTGAAAGCTACTCTGGGCTTGGACGACAGCCCTCCGTGTCCGTGCGTAATCACGGCCGGGGGCGACAGCGACAGCGGAGGACACCTGGACTCCTGCTGCTGCCCCACGCCCGCCTCCATCTCCATCCTGGACCTGAAAGAGCGCTTCTCCATCCTGAGCCCCTTCCAGAACCAGGGCACGGCGGGTCTGCTGTCCTCCTCCCAGGAGCGGGAGATGGGCATCGGAGGGAGCTTCGCAGGATTTGATCTGTTCGGCGTGGAGAGGAAGATGAGGAAACCGGCCGCGCGCAATAAGCAGGAGCCCAAGATCTGTGTCTTCTGTAGGAATAACGGCGCGCCGGAGGAGGTGTACGGCTCGCATGTCCTGAAAACCCCGGATGGGAGGGTGGTGTGCCCGATTCTGCGAGCGTACACATGCCCCCTATGCAGTGCCAACGGGGACAACGCGCACACAATAAAATACTGCCCTCTCTCCAAAGACCAGCCTGCCCAGAGAGTGCTGAAGGGAGGCAGAGTTGTGGGTGGTAAGCGAGTGAAAATCTTCTAAAAAAAAGACTCCTATAGGCTTACATGTATTGCACTGAACATTTTCTTTCAGATGACTGTTCTGATTGACTGGCTTTCCGAGTCTTAACTACTAGGCAAACAAATAAGATGATATCAATGTTTTGGTAAACGAAAAAAAAAAAACTCTTATATTTTTATAGATACTTTATTTCCATAGTTTATTGCATACTTTATTCATAAAAAGCTATTTTTTCCCCTTTTCACGCATAGGTTTTAGATTCACGGTGCATAGTCACATTTTATCTGAAATAAGATGTTATGTTTCTTTAAAATGGGAAACGTGAATGTTGGCACCAGAGGATTTGCTCTTCTGCTCAATTCAAGTATTTTCTTTACTGTAAGCTAAGCTTGCATCTCGTTTTTGTCTTTAAACCAAAGTTTATTTTGCCATTAAGCGATTTTAAAGAATGTTCCACACGTCTTCATTTATGAACTTAAGTCCCATTCCGCTCTTTTGAAAGTCCACTCCGCAATTTCCTGACGTTTGCGATCACAGACGCGCAGAGCAACACAATAGAGGCTCTGTTGCGCGCTCATGTTGTCAGGATAACTTCATAATCGGCCAAATTATTTCCAACCCCTCTGACAGAACTGGGCATTTTACATTACAGGGTCCATGTTACAGAAGTTACAGCAGTAGCCTACTAATATTAAGTGAATTACCAGCAGCTCCAGAAAGCATGCAGTGTTGCTCATTAGTGTGTAACATGAACGCTGTAATGTAATGTAAAGTGTGACCGCAGGCTATTCTTCTGAATGAGGTGCCCTTTCAATGTTTACACCCCTAGTAAGGGGAACACACACTGGAGAAAATATATATATATATGGGCATCTGTCTTCAGCTCCATAAAATGTTCCTCAATTTCCAAAACATCCTGGGTGAGCGAAAGGGAAAGGTTAATGACAAACAAACAAAGAGTCCATGGTGGAATATATCACGTATGAATGTTCTTAATAAAAAGCTTTTTGTAAAAACAATGTATTTGCCCCTTTTTGTATTATGTACCCCCCCCCCCCCCCCCCCCCCAACATATTGTGAATGTACAATTTGACACTTGCAGGACTGCACATTTCTGACAGTTATGTTTACCAAAGGAATTCAACTTTAATGAAGTAAGGAGCATTGAGTTGCTGTATTGTAAATAATAAAACAAGAAAATGAATCACATGATGTCTATTCAGTATTTTACCATTTAAAAGTGACTTCAGAGGAAACTACCTCACCAATATTTTGTACTTACATGTGAAATGTCAACAGCAGTTTATTAATATAGTGTACCATTTATAACACGGGTTTATAATAGTATTTTTGATCTTTGTATAACATAATTGTATTTGTTTTCCATTGCATTCTACAGACGAAGGTGAAATCCTAATAAGCTCTAAACATTGTTTGCTAATAGGTGACAGCTGTAATAATAATGAAGATAACTTCATGCATTTAAAATTGTTGTTCAATGTGACATTCTTGGTTCGTGAGAGAGAGACTGAGAATCAGATGCTGAAGTCATCAGCCAATTTGCAACTTTTAACTGAGGTTTGTAATTAAATTAAAAGAGTTAAAAAAGAAACACTGTTGAATTTTCTTATTTATATTTTGTCACAATTCCCCTGTATGCTGCTGTGCAGAAATTAAAGAGATGAATTCACTAGATAAATAAACAGCTTATGAAATGGTTCAACTGGTGCTTTCATGTTGTCATCCCTGCGAATTGTGTTTAGGTGAGCCTGTGTCATCCACAATCAGGGTCTTTGTGAATCCCACCACATTCCCATCACCACTCTCTTCACCTAAACAGGCCTTTCCTCCCTAAATGTTACAAAAATGGAAAACAAAGAAAAGGAGAACAAAGGAGAAGCTTCTCTAATTATTATAAAAACCCATGTTTAAAACCCAGAACTGGTGTTTTGAATCATCTAATGCTAATGTATGCCTAAAGGCATATTATAATATATAATATAATACCTTTAAAAAATTACAGATTTTAGACCACTTGCCGACTTTGTAAATGATTGCCAGAAAGCTGGGCATCATAACACTAAATGACTGAGGACCACAGACGACCAGACTTTCAAGACATTCCAAACACAACAAACTCAGAAACATGTGCCTCATGACAGATGATATATATATATATATATATATATATATATATATATATATATATATATATATATATATATATATATATATATATATATAAATCTAATGTTTTATATCCTTTCATTAGTCCTAGCATCAGATTATCCAGACTATAATCTGGTGTAAAAGTTGTGTAGTGTTTACAAGTTTATAATTTACAGTTTTTTTCTTTCACTAAAACAGACCAAAAATATTGATGATAAAATATTGCCAATCTGGCACTACATAGATTTTTGTCCAATCAGATGCTCTCTTGAATATCAATGACTCTCCCACTAATAAAACATGCAACAATTGAGAATATAAACCAGCAATTCATGATCTTTTCAAGAAATATGGTACTAAAATTTACCATTTATATACTAATATGCACCCTTTAGGGAAAAAAAAAAGGAAAATAGGAACCACCCCAGCTATTTTATTTTTTATTTTTTTGAGAGTGTGGATTTTTTAGAACACGGATAACAGTGAGGTCTCTAATTTTATAATCCCAAATGCACCTGACTCACGTCACCCATGAGGGTGATGTCATCACACAACCTCTTGTCCTCTTATAAAGGCCCTCTCTATCCTGTACATATCTTTCCTTCCATCCCTCTCCCTTTTCCCCCTTTCTCATCTCATTCAGACACACACACACACACACACACAGCTGAGACACTTCATTAAAAATGGATAAATACAAAGTGCAATAGGGATTTATATTACAACAGACAGTTGCAGAGAAGCCCAGTGGGTATGGTCTCTCTCTCTCTCTCTCTTTCTCTCTCTCTCTCTCTCTCTCTCTCTCTCTCTCTCTCTCTCTCTCTCTCTCTCTCTCTCTCTCTCTCACACACGCACACACACACACACACACACAGACATGAATGTCTGGATAACAGCTTTTATTCCCCTGTTACTGCAGCCCATTTTCAATTCAGCAGGAGGATTTTCATAATTAAGTTAGTTCCACCATTTATACTGAGTGTCTCATAGGATTTTAGCCAGAACAATGGAGAAGGAAAGATGGTTTTTATTACAACATAGCCTTGAACTTGTTCCTCTTTGATATCTCTTCAAGACATTCATGGATTAATGGAAGGTTTTGCACTTATGTAATGTTTTTTAATCTACTCCGTGTGTTTTCCGAGACTTGAGACCACGTACCGATCACATAACATCAGTCGGTTAACCACAATTGCAAAAAATGGCTGAAGTTACATATATTCTGAGGAAAAGCTCCTGAAGCATTTGTCATCTAATGCAAAGACGTTCATGCATTTTTAATTGCGGCTACCTAAAAAGTCTCCATTGTAACTCTCACATTCAGTATTTCAGAATGCAAATAGTTTAACAGATGGGACTGAGTCTATCACAGCAGTGTGAAGACAGGGCCCTCAACCCATAGTACAGTAAAATGGAAGTGACCCCATTCACAAGGAACAACTTTCATACAAAACCAGTTTTGACAGGACTTTCTAACCTGGCGGAAGTGGAAGTGGTTATACATGGTAATCAGGGGTGCAACCTCCATGCTAACCAGGTGTGTCTGCATGGTATCCGGCCCTGCTTGAGCGTCCTGGGCTCTCTTAGACTTGGCTGCAGGCCAGCCAGATGCACTCTGCCCTAATACTGCACTGCTGTCTCCAATCAAATGAAAACTTCCAGGGCTTTTGAACAGGATGAAAACATATGCCGAGATCACTTGATCATGCTCGCTTTTGAGGTCTACATCGGCTGCATACATGTGGCTGAATGTTTTGGTTCAGGTTTAAGATCTCGCTCCAAGAATTGGTTGGGTGGGTGAGCTTGCTTTTAACCCGAAGCTCAGTTCAAACCAGTTCCTAGGGCACATTCGGTTATCTATACTTCCTCTGCTTTTCTCTGAGATTAAAGCACAAAGCTGTCATCAGCAGCCACTGAGGTGACATTGTTTTGCTAACACAATAACAGGAAATCTTCTTCAGGAGAGGAGAGGTCTCGGAGGTCTTTAAGTCAGAATGCTTTAACTTGAACTGTTAAGTTACTAAAATGAGTTTTCTTCTTTGTGGCCACCAAATGATTTCCCATGAGTCCTCATTTCACTCTGCGGTTGCAAATACACAACAACTGAGGCGACCTGTGATCCACAGAGCCGAAGCTTATACACGCTTCTACCACTTTCAATATCATTCAATGTTGTGTTGTAGTTTTTCCAAAAAATTATCAACACACAGTGATAACTGGAAGGTTATGTAACTAACTAGTCAAGCAGATTTAGCATGTCCCTGTGATTTACATTCATTGCGTTGTGTGTTGCATGGGTCCCCTCTAATTCAAAGGCTGTCTGTTGATGATGGGGTGAAGGCATAAGGAAAGAAGAAAAATAAGTAAGATGAAGACATGAGAGTAAATAATTTTTTAATAATGTTTTTGAAAGAAGTCTCTTATGCTCATTAATGCTTTTTTTATACAATTAAAATTGCAGTAAAATTTGAAATACAGTGATATATTATTATTATTTAAAATAAATGTTTTCTGTATAAATATATTTAAAATGTTAATTTATTCCTTTGATGGAAAAGCTAAATTTTCAGCAGACATTGCTCCAGTCTTCAGAGACATGATTCTTCTTATTATTATTATCAATATTGGAAACAGTTGATTAACGTTTTTGCAGTAACCACAATACTTTTTATTCAGGATGATGAATATAAACTTGAAAAGAACAGCATGTATTTGTAACGGAAATCTTTTGTAAACCTATACATTTATTTTCTGTTGTTTCAGTGTATCCTTCCTGAATAAAAGTGTTAATTTTGAATTAAAATCTAGTTATTTACTTATCTACATTAAAAAAGTCTAATCTTTCAGCAAGACTGCTGCCCTGCATTAGTCCTGTAGGGGGATGCAGTTATTAAAATCAGCACACTGGCAATCCTTCACAAGCAGCTTTTTGAATTAGAGAAAAGGTCAAATGTATAATGATTTATAATATATAACTTCAGTTTTAAGCAGTCAGTAAAGAGGAATCAAGGATGGGGTGGATTTGAAGATCAGAAGTTAATGCCTGTGTATGTTTGTGTACCATAATAAACTCTTCCCTTCATGTAGCTCTGCTTTCGATTCCAATCAGCTGTGGCCTGCAATGAGATCAGAGGAATCAGTGGGAAATACATATTTCTGCTTTGATGTTTGGCTACAAAGAGCTCCGACTCGAACGCGTTGTTCCAGAGCAATCAGATGCTTTCCAGGTTCATTATCAAACAGAAAGCCAAAATATCACACTACCGCCCATCAGACACACTAATGACGATTGGCAGAGCAAGAACGACTGTATGTCTGGTTTCTATTTGTGTCCCTCCTTTTAGATTTATTATCCAGCAGGCAAAAATCATAAATCTTATTACTAGAGAAATAACTTTTTCTCAAAAAGTCACAGGAATCAAGTTCATGTCACAAACAGTCAAGTTATGCTTGTAATACATTTACGAGTTTGTTAAAATCACTAACCCTTAGTAGGCTACTGTATGCACAATAGTTACACTGTAATGCTTAGGAACTATAAAGCGTCACTATTCATTTTCAACATAACTAATTAAGGTCTGATGTCTCTTCCTAGACTTATGTAACTTGTGCTAATGAAGAGCGCAACTAAATGTTTTGATTCTCTCTCACTGTGCAGATGATTAAAGCAATACTGGAGTTCAGTGCAAGTTAAACTCAGTCAATTTAATTCAGTTTAAAAAAAAATCTTTAGTTACAGAGTTACAGTAAGACACTTACAATGGAAGTCAGGGGGGTCAATCCCAATTTGAAAATAGATGAGCAAGCAAACCATTAAATTACTCAACATGATAGACATAATTAAAGCAAAAAAAACAACAAAAAAACACAAGGGCCATTTATTTATTTTTTTTATTTTGTATTTATTTTTTGGTGGTACTGGCAATCAAATTGTACAGAGCCTTGTAACCTCTATGTATTAACTTGTATTGAATCTAGAATATTCCTTTGAATATAAGCTGAGGTTCTTTTGCTGGACTATATTACTTTTGGTTACTGGGTTCTGGAATGTTCCCTCCGAGGGAACGTGAACTGTGATCCCATGTGGCTGTGGTTTGGGCTCTGGGCTGATCGCTGAGGATGGAGGAAATTACTGCAGTTTCCTGTAATATGGTGCCACCAGGTACACTGAACGCACACACACACACACGGTAATAAATATAGTTCATGTGTGGTTAAATGAAGTCTTCTAGTAAAGCACAGAACCACTCACGCATTCAGCATAACTGTGCAGAAAAGCCTTGAAAACACACACATAAACAGAAGCACACATTAATGTTCTCAGTGGACACTTTCTTGCCAAAGCATCTTAAAATAAAATGCACAAAGCATGTTAACTACCTAGTTCCAGAAATCTGAGAATACAGAAAGCATAATTAGACAAGCCTTAAATGGCAGTGAGATTCTATTACAACCTAAAATTCCTAACATCAAATTGATGACCATCCAGTTTTTCACTCAATAAATATGAGGCCAGTATGAAGAGAAGCACAGAAGTACACACAAGTAGATTCATACCTTTACACCTCTTCAGTCTTGCTGTTGACTTGAGTTTTTAGAAAAGCTTGCACATGGATTAAAAAATGGAGCTCTCCTGCCCTCTAGTGTTGCTTATTGGGTATGAAAATATTCAGCGAAGAACACACTGAAAATCTGGGATTTAATTCATAAACATGGAAGTACACAAAGTTTCGATATATATATAATTTAGCACTACTTCTAGGTCTCTAAACACATTTATGACAGTCAGATTTTCTTGCTTTCATTGAAGCTCTGTTCTCTGAAACATTCAAAAAATTATGATAGACAACATGGATCATCAGGTTTTGCACACACACTTGCAGAATCCCATGCCAGCTCCAGCCTTGCTAAAGCAAAATATATAAATAAATAAATAATAATAATATTAATAATAAATAAATAAATAAATCACTACTACATTCTGAACATTTTCAAATTTAAACTCAGTTAATTAAACTCCAAATTACTGTATAAGAATAACAAATATATAGGCCTAACTATATTTAAAAAAATGTATTTATAGGCCTCACTATTCACTGTACTCAATACTTCAATGAAAGCTTTACTGTAGTAGATCAACTCAACAGCAGATGTCACTGTTGCGCAAGTCATAGAAAAGACTCCCATATTCAAAACTGAAACACTTTTTCTCATTCGGATTAACAGTCCTACACTTAATGTATGTTATTTGTAGTAGTTCTTCGATCAGGGACATTTTTATTGCCAAATCAGGATTCATTTGAAGGAATTAAATTCCATCGAACTCCTGCAGCTAAAACATCTTGGAAAGCATGATGCACCTGTCGAGAGCCGCAGGTAAAGCCCAGCAGCTACAGTACAATCAACCTCATCTGAATAAAGGCTATTCATTTTAGGGGTGTGGTATAATTAAGGTGAAATATAAAAGATAGTCCAATAATGCTTACCTCCTGCATTATTACAACATCTAAAAGGAACATTCTTGTGCGGATGGTTTACTGTGGTTTACAGCGGCTCTCGCGATAACACACTTCTAACTTCAGACACCTCACAATTGGCGCAAATAAGACATTAAGTGAAAAAAGTGACAGATAACTTACATTTTGAGGTAACCTTAATCTGCCTGGAGCCGAGACAAGAAATCAAGTAAAATATTAACACTTAGGGTTAAAGGCGCAACTGGTTAAAGTTATGAACCCCATACGTGTGCCGCCATTAAAACCAACCAAAACGCTATGACAACAATCTACTGTGATTAGACCCATCCACCGCACTAACAGAAGGTAAAGACATAACCACTCACTATTTCTGAAATGAGTGTATTATGTGAATATACATGAAACGATTCTGTTCTTCATTCGTGGCGTGTGGAAGTTATATTTTTTGCATAACAATCTTACCCATGGTTAGGCTACGTTGTATATAACTGGCCGTTAGCTGTGTGTGTGTGTGTGTGTGCGCGCGCGTGTGTGCGTGTGTGTGTGTGTAAGCGGAATATCTGTAGCCGACAGTCATTTGGTCAGAACATTCTCTAGTCGCATAATAGCCTCTTTAGCCTCTTCACTCAGAAGCTCAATATTTTTTCTTTGCGATTTTGACCGACTGACTGTTGCTTTAGTGTGTATTTGCAAACTCCATAGTGACACAACAGCTAGATAGGCCTATTCGAATTCACTCTCAGGAGAATGATGTTTAATGTGTAACTTACTTTATTTATTTATTTATTTATTTATTTGAAACAGACTTGTTGCTTACAGTTAGTTGCATTTGGCTTAAATGGACATCAACATGTTAAATAGTATGCTTTCTTAATTTAGTTCATTGAAATGTTAATTCAGCACAATTGTTGAACATTTTGTCATAATTTATTTCAGTGTGAGCCGTCCATTTAAGTATGTAAATTAGATGTTTTGGTGAATGTTTTGTTGTTTCGGGATTTAAATACATTTCTGTCATGTTGGAGTTTTGTGGGTTAGCATTGTGCAGATAGATAGATAGATAGATAGATAGATAGATAGATAGATAGATAGATAGATAGATACCATTAGTTTTAGTTTTATTTAATTTTTTATAGTTTTATTTGAAAACTACAAATTGTTAAAGTGCCAATGATTTGCTCTCCTACTGTACATTGTGATGTTTAGTTAAGCTTTAAAGCGATTTGTTTGAGTTCTATGCAATATTTGCATATTTTTTTATTTTTAAACACCTGACCTAATGCCAAGTGCAAAGATGTATTGTTATCTGTGCAAATATTCACTTTATTACAGATTTGTTCTGTATAGTTGAGAAATGAACAAATATTGGATATTTCAGGGATATTGTTGATGCAATTGTCCTGTGGGAATATCTCAGTTGCTCTAAAAAAATTATGCAGTTTTAATAACATATCTTAATTTATCAGTGTATTCTCTATGAAGTACATTTTGTGATAAAACTAAGCCAAAAAAAAAAAAAAAAAAACAGTAAAAAATTATGTTTATATATAACTAACAAAACCCAACAGAATAAAAGTGGCATGTACTTGGAATCCCAAAGAATTCTTTCATCACATTTTCACAGAGGAATCCCATAAGAGCAATCACGTTTTTGTAGTGGGACCCCCATGAATGTAAACGCAATATGGTCACAGCCTGGCACAGGGTGGGGTGGGTTTGTTTTCACATGCTTAATTCAGTTTGTCACCTTCGTTCAGGGGCTTTTGAGTGCCCTAATTTGTGTTAATGAGGGGTAATAAAGTCATAGTCCCTTATATTAGTTCTAGGGGGGCAGGAGAGAGAGAGAGAGAAAGGCTGGCTGACTGCTATCCTTTCTCTTTTTCTCCCCACCTATCCATCGCTCCTTCCTTCCGTCAAAGCCAGAAAGCCTTGATCCGCTGTCCCATCCTCCCGTGTGGCTCGCCTCCATTGTTCCTCTAATTAGATCTCTTTTGTTAGGTTAGTGCCGACGCCATCTGCTCTGCTGTCACGAGCACGGTGGGTCTGGGGCAGGGGCATTGTGATGGTGCAGCCCATCTCCCCGCTCCCCACAATGGGCTACAAAAGAGCTGGCGTGTCCCCGGCCCACTTCGCATAAGGGCCCTTTCACACTTGATGGAATTAGGAAGAGATTGATGTCCCTGTGCTCAGGGAAGACCATACGAGGTTTGTAGAGCTGCAAGCAGGACAAGCAACGCACATTGTCCGTTTATACTAAAGGACTATGCTGAGATCTCAGCTGGTTTGAGGAGAAAGTGTGTGTGAGGGGTTAAGAAAAGTTATTGTAAGACATTAGCTGGTCATGTTAAAGAAAACAACAGTTACATTGTACGTGTCAGCTTTTTGAGCTGCCAAAACATTGCTGTTAGAGCTGTCAAAAGCTTGCCTGTGTAAACGTGAGGCCTGCAATCTCAATTGAACATGTGAAACCTGCAGATGAAAAATATCAAATATATTTGATATTCCATAGCTGAAACTTATTGAGTCTGTGCCCATCACATACTGTACTACATGATCTTTTATGAAATCTGTCAACACAAATATGCTCTAACATTTGGAAATTAGACTGTAAATCCTGCCACAAATATTGATAAAATTGTATACTATATTCCTGCTTATAATATGTCATTAAAATAAACATATCTTTACTCAAAAGTTATATGTTTACAAAACTGTAAGTAAATATCTTTCATTTAAACTTCAATTTCACTTCAAACTTAAGGGCATCGCTTAGGTCGCAATTTGAGTAAGATTAGACTGGTTTTGAAGGTCTGAGAATGTCCTGAGGATGTTGTTCTGCGGTCTGTAGGTGGCGGTGTGGTCTCATCCACATCTGCTCATGCAACAGGAATTGACCACAGGTACTGAAGGACAGTTCTGTTGAATCCAAACATCTGTCTGTCTGGTGCAAGAGAGGTATGCCTGTGAATGCAGGAGAGAGAGAAACAGAAAACCAGAGAAACCGCTGGGAACCTGCGGGGTAGAGCTGATACAGCAGTGTCAGGTTTGATGTTTGCTAATGCATTCGAGCATAGCTTCTCTGTATTTCCAGTCTGAAATACATACAATCTTATTAAGAATACGAGTTATCAAAAAGTGCTTCACGAATGAAGCCGTGATCCAACATAGTAGCACAATTCTGCATTTGTAAACAAAAATGTTCTTAAAATGAACAATTATGACCAAGCCAGTAGTATCAATGATGTAGACTTAATAGAATAAAAAGAAAAAAAAAATTGCAGTCGATAATTCTCTTAATTCTGTGAACCTGTATGGTGTGTGTACCTGTGAAGGGAATTTGCCCATATATATTTAACTTTTTTTTTTTTTTCACGGCTATGATTAATTGCATTTTTTTTTATTTGTATTAGTGTTATATTTAGACCTTTGGGAGCGTTTTGGGTCATAACTGGTCACAGGACCACTGATCTACCTCTGCAAATTTTAAAGCATTGTGACTTGATGCATTTTACGGTTTTTATTAAAGTACTTGCAACATTCTGTTTTTCCTCTCTACAAATGTCTTTAATATGTATAACATAACTTTATGTAAATCATTCTTGCATTTAGATGAGCTATGTTATATGATGTGCTCATTAATATAATTTTCTCCATTCAAAATCTAACCAACAGCAATGATGGTAATATAAGCATACTAAATTCTCATTGGTCTTGCTGAAATTACTTTCCTTTCTTGCATCTATTTAATCATTTATAGCTACCTTTACACTGTAAAACAGTGTCATGTGCTGATTCTCAAATCTGCTCAGATACAGTGTTTTACTTAAAGCTAAAATCTAAGCTTGCCTAAAATTTTAGAACATTCTTATTGCCACTAGCATTTCCTTCAGGAAATGCAAACATAATTTATTTTGTTATGTCAAAAGTCATTAGACCTTTAAGAGACCAGCTGCTTGACAAAATCCACAATAACAGAATGTGTTGTAAAAAAAAAAAAAAAGGCTGTGATCTGTCTCTCTTTTCAGTTTCTCTTACATTCTCTGTTGTCAATCAGTGTAAGTTATTTTACTCACATTCTTATTCCTCTCTGTGCAGGCGTTCAACACTCCACGCCTGCTTTCCTTCTTACCCATTTTCCCTCCTCCATTTTTCTCACCCCAAAAAAATCCACAGAATGCTTCTCCGACCCTGTCTAACAACAAACACACATGCAATATGTTACTCTAGCTGCAAACATTTGTCCTGGCATTAGTGATGGTGCTTCTGGCTCATGCTGAAGTTCTTATACCGGAGAGCCAAACCTGATTTGCCTCGGACGCTGGTCAGCCTGTTTGCATGTTCACATTTTATCACAGAACCCAATCTAGAATATCAGTGTCTAAATGCATACATAGACAAATAAATTTTATTTAGAAGATTTTAATATTAGACAAAACACTAAATATGTCTGAGCTCCAAAAGACTTCTAGATTGACCCAATGAATAAGTTTTTATATTTTTTAAAGGTATACTCTGAAATGGAGTTTTAAACATCCATTGCTTCGAAGACTGGAAGCTGCATTCACACACACACACACACACCTACATAAACACACTTGCACACATAACCAATATAAAGAGACACAAAAGGCACACTTAACTCTATCCATTCTGTACCATGTTCAGTGAGGAAAGGGGGGTAACGCTCTCATCCTTGCAAACACAAGGAATCTTTTACAGATTTCACCCTTGGCTGACAATCTCTTTCTTTTTCTCTTTCTCTCTAACCCCCTCCTCCTCCTTTCAGACCTTGGCGGTCCGCTGCTCGCAGGGTTAAAATAAACGCTAGCAGTGAACCATATTGCGTTCCCTCCTCTAATCTCTCCTTATTCACAGGCGCGTAATTGGTAGTCAATTTGCACTCCCCCTTCACCCATTGTGCTGTATTTCCCTCTGACAGAGTGCGGAAGATAAATGACCGAACCGTGCCAGAGGGACCGCAGCTCGCCGAACATAGGCACCCTAAATTCATTACACCAATTTCCTCTCGTCCTGCTCTCCAAAACAGAATGAGAGGGAGAATAAAGGAATGAAGATGAAGAGAAACAGTCAGATGGTCTTTGTAAATAAAGGAGTAAAAGAAAGAAAGAAAGAACAAGCACGAGAAGAAGCATTTGGACTTGAGAGCATTCAAAAACAGTAATGCTTGTTTAACCATTCTGTTGGATTTTTTCCCCTGAATGGATGTAAACTAACCTACTGAAAAAAAGTAAAAATAATATATATATATATATATATATATATATATATATATATATATATATATATATATATATATATATATAATGTGTATACTTCATCAGTGCAGTTTTTTTTTCAGTCAAATCTCGCTTGAAACTATTTCCTGTTGAATATGTTGATTAAGTTGGAAATGCATCGAATTAAAAAAAATGTTTTGTACATGTGTCTTTAGCATCAACTGTGAAATGATTATAAAGGATATACCCGCTTAGCATTGGGATCTGTGTCCAGTGACCTGCCCTTGTTCCTGAGGCTGCTCTATGATTCAAATGATTTATCTTTTACTCTCTCTGGTTTCTTTGCCTTGGATCTCAGAGCTTCCTGTCTTCCTGTGTCTTGGAGATTCATCTCTTGTTCTCTGCATTGTTTGTTCTATACTGTTCTATCTATGTTTTATCATTCTGTCTTTAATTTTATGAATGCTAACTACAGTATCATTTGATCAATTTAATCTAATGTTCTATTTATTTTTGATAATGTAGCAGATCATCCTGCTGTTCATTGAGTTTTTTTTTCTATCGTTCTATATAGCTAAAGATCATTCAATAATTGTATCAGTCGGTCTTTAAATTGTTAATTGTAAACTGTTATATCTATAGCTTGCTCATTCTGTCATTCTATTTGTTGATAATTTGTTTTGTCATTTATTCAATCTGTTGTACTGTATGAATTGTAAGTTTTATTGTTCTGTTGCAGAATTTTGTAAGCTGTCATTATTTAGCATTCTTTTTCTAGCTTTATTTATTATTCTATTGTTTAATTTATTTGCAATATATTAGTTTAATTGTTTGTTCTATATATTGGTTGTTTATTCAGTATGTTCTTATCAATTGTTTCTTTTATTTCTCTGTCATAGAATTGTATTTGTCTTATAGCTCTGTTTGTTTTATTCTCCAACACTATGCTCCTCATGCCATGAGTCCAGTATCTCTAGCATATTAAATTGCACTGGTTTAAGTTTTCTTAGGAAATTTTATTATTCAAAAAACACTTTTGAACATTTTAAACATCAACCTTGAATATTTTTCTTCTTCTTTAATTTAATTTATTCTATAAATCTACTGTACTCTCCAAAATGGAAACACACTTCTTCAAGTTTTGGAGGATATAATCAGCTTCTTGGCCTAAATGCATTAATGTTTTTGATTATTGGAATAAATGTGGCACAGTTTCTTTTTATGGATATTATTAGATCCAAACCCCTTTAATGATGTACTGATTGATTTAAAGTAAAAATTTAGAGATGTTTTATTAATAGCTCTAGGATTTTTTTTCTGAATTATTATTGTTTTTTTTTAAATACAGTAAGTTTTCATAGTTTATGTGTCTCTTAGCAATTTAGAGTCATCACAAATAAATAAATACTAATAAAAAAATTAGTACTACAAAAAAAATGTATACTACTACTACATTTCCAAATGTGTGTCTAAACTTTTGGAGGGCACTCAGTCCATTGTATCTGTTTTTGTATCTGTCCATCTTTCATTCTGTCATTAGTTTTCCTATAGTTGAGTACATTGTAAAACCATCAACGCTCTAATGTATGTATTCTTGTGAATCATGGATTTACAATATGTTTTTTTATTTATTTTAATGGTATGACCCCAAAGGTCCAAAAGAGTTCGAGATTCTGTTTTATGTGCATGTTGTGTATCCATGTGCATGCATTTTTCCCCTCCGTCTTCACAGACTACTCTTCATAACTCTTGTTTCGGCCTTCAAAGCTTTTGGCAGGTTAACAGAGCCACAGAAGAGTGTGATTGAGCCGCTGTTGTAATTTATGTTTCTTCCCTGGCTCTGCGATTCAGCTTCACACCTGTTGAGCTCCCACAATCAGCTCTGTCTCCCTGCCAGGGCTGCTGCGGGTCAAAAGGCCTCTGTATAAAAGGTAACGGGCATTGATGCTCTTTTTACCTTATCCATAGAGGGACATAGGAGTGAACTTGCAGAACAGTGTGAGACATTTTCATTGGTCTTGCTAATGCAGACAAACTGACGTGCACCTTCAAGCTACTTAGCAACATGGCTACAGATGCCACGATTCTGCAGATGTTTCGCATTAAAGCCTCACAATGACAGCGAGACAACAGAAATATGATGGAGGTGTAGGGATGGCCGCTTCGAGCGTTAATAAAGATGTCATGTGAAAACATCAAGAGACACAAAGTCTCATTTTCAGCCGAGGTACTGCCCTCCAGATGTGCGCGAGTCGAAGAGTCGATTCGGCCGTATCCGGGCCTGTCTGCCATGCCCCTTCCAGCTAACAGGCACAACCTTAGCGAACATTTGAAGTGAGGGCCAAGAAGTGTCTGGGCCCTTAAACAACCAGCAATTTATTACAACACTGTCCTGCTGAGAGCAAAAGGTCAGAGGTCACTTGGTGAACCCCGTAAAATCCCACTCTTCTGTCTTTTGTCTTTACTCTCTTTCCCCATCCAGTCTTCCCTTCAAACCAGTCTCTGCTGTGCATTTGGCACCTGGTTAGCACCTTGGTTTCTTTATGAGGTTTTACGGGTTGCTCTTAAGTGTTTCATGGTTGTAGTTCAGGGGGCAAATAAGGGTTGGATACGGTGCCAAGAGTAAAGCATGTCATATGGTACGCACCAATCTATCTGAATTGTCAAGAATTGGCGTCTTATTGGATCAAATCCATATCCAATGTGAATAAAACCATAATTCCACATTTCAACTACCCAAGATGCTTGTTGGAAGATCTTGTGTGAAATTTTACTTTTGGAATATGACCAGGTATGCATTTCCCCCTCTATGTGAGAGGACCTCTCGTTCTATAAAGCATTAATTTGCACTGTCCGGTGATTACAATGTGGCAAGTTTACAGAAAAGTGAGTTTGTAAAAAAAAAATTCAGGGGCTGAGGTGATTTTCCTGAATCCTCTGACACAACTGGCTCTGGCTTCAACATGTGGTAAAGTGAAAGATTCTGTTTAGAGGCCAGCAAATAATTTCAGCACAGCAGGAATGGTCAAATTTGGCCTACACAGACTCCAAAATGAAAAACGCTGGGGGTTCCCTTCCGACTAGCACTACTAATGTTACTGGCTTCGCTTGTGACTGGGGTGAAACTTTTCCTAAAATTCTCAGCTTTTCATGAAAACGTTCATGTGCTGGACAGGTTCATTCAGTGTTGAAATGGGAGAGGGGAGGGCAAAGAAATCAAAAGAACGTGCCCGCCAATGAGATTTACTACATGGCTGAAAAACATTGTTTTCACTTGTCTTATAACCAGAAGCTGAGAGAGAGGGAAACGCTTGAACAGAAAGAAAGAGAAAGTGAGAGAGTTCAAAGACTGAGGGTTCTTGTTAACTGGCTGAAGTGGAGCAATACAATTCCAACTTCTTTTTTTTCTCAATATTTCCCAGTTGCAGCGCAACCATATTTGGACCTGTGAGTTTGGAGAGTCCAGCTGCATGTCCATTATCAAATCCAGTTCCTTGTTCATTTTTGCTAAGTTAAAATTATTTTCTCTAAGTCAAAATCAAGAGGTGAATGATTGATTGGTTAGCATGACCTTCAAGCCCTTGTTGGTAGGTATTGTCACTACACCATTTCATTCTAAACAGCATTGTTTCTTTATTTTTCATAGAACATACATTTTTGTTGTTGTTGTTGATAAAATATTCATTATTGTTTTATCATAAAAGTGTGGACTTCATTGTTGTTTTGGAAGAATTTATCGATGTGGCATTTATTACGCAGGTGAAACTATTAACATCTAGAATGAGCTTAAAGGTAATAATTGACTCCAACAGAAGATGAATTATGGAAGTATAAGGGATTCAGATCAAAGAGAGGGTCATTATCTGAACTCAAACTATTCAAATGCCACTAGAGTCTGACAGAGGTCTATATTTGTCTAGAGAAGTTTGTTCTTCTTCTCAGGAAATGCCTGTGTAATTCACCTGTTGCCTGTTACAAACTGGCTTCATAACAAATTCAGACAATTAGACAGTCTGTATGAGATTGTGTTTGGAGGCCACTGTTTGTAAGTGCTACATACAGAATAAGACAGCGTTGACACTGTTAAGCGAAATGTAATAGGTTCTCTTAGGCAGTTGTGTGTTTTTGGCAGACTGGCCCTTAGTTACTCGATATTAAACAACCAGTTGGGCTGGACTGAATGTTGACTAAAGTTGATGCAGACTATAATATGCATCACAACCTGTCAACACATACACAAACACAGATCTGCGGTACACCTGCTGCACCCACGTCACAGAAATGCTTGTAATATTGGCGAGCCGATGGGTGTGTAATGAGAGTGGGGTGGATGTCAACCTCTAGTGTTTCTGAATGGTAATAACCATCTTTTTCTCAGAAGGAGAGTGAATCTGGCCATGACCTCTGACCCTTAGAGAGTGATTACACTCATGTGTTACCGTTTATCACAGGATGAATAGGTGAAGTTTTTATTTTTTATTTACATTTTTTTAATATGGGTGTAATTTCAAAAAAAAAAAAAAAAAAAAAAAAATATATATATATATATATATATATATATATATATATATATATATATATATATATATACAACAATATATATATAACAAACGTGCGTGCGTGTGTGTGTGTGTGTGTATATATATATATCTATATATATATATATATATATATATATATATATATATATATATATTTATTTATTTATTTATTTTTTTTTACTATCTATGTAGTAGTAATGTCAATTTCAGCTGATGAATTCAAATTATGATCAATGTTAATTGTAAAACACATAGTTCTGGCTCTAAAATTAAAGCTGTTGACCTGGGACACCAGTGATCAGTTTAGTTAATTTCTTAATTTAATTTGCATTTGATAAAACATACTTGTGTTGTTATTAGTAAATCATTAGTATTTTTAGTACATCTTTTACAATAGTATATAATACATTTTTTGTTATTATTATTATTTAAAGCATATGTAGATCTCATATTCTAGTTCTTTGGGAATATGTGGGCATGTTTTTTGTGACATATCAGGACACAACTCTGTATAATGACATGGGTATGACACAGGTATTACAAGGAGAGGGTGACTTATGAGGACATAACCCATGTCCCCATTTTTCAAAATGCTTATAAATCATACAGAATGAGTTTTTTTGAGAAAGTAAAAATGCACAAAGTTTCCTGTGAGGCTTAGGGTTATGTGTAGGATTGGTGTAGGGCCATAGAATATACAGTTTGTACAGTATAAAAACCATTACGCCTATGTCCACACTTTTCACAAAAACAAACTTGCGTGCGTGTGTTTGTGTGTGTGTGTGTGTGTGATATGATGGAATATATTATACAAGGATCTATCTATCTATATATATATATATATATATATATATATATATATATATATATATATATATATATATATATATATATATATATATATATATATATTATAAGTTTATTTTATCATACTGTAGTTCTATGGCTACTATTTACTGTATACGTACATTCAGTTTGAGCCAAACAACACTTAACCCTAGTCAGAGGTGGGTAGAGTACCCAAAAACTAAAAGTATTAGTCTGAATATTTACTTGAGTAAGATTAAAAAGTATCGGATAAAAAAAAAAAAAAAAAACTACTCAAGTAGTTAGTTACCAGTTACTTTGGATCATATACTGGATATCTATAGTCTATTTTTATTTAGATACATAGGTAAAATGTATCCAATGTGAAATTCTTTTTAGGTTTCTGTTCATCAAAGAATTCTACACCAAATGTCACATGTTCCAAAAAAAAATATTAAGCAGGAAAACTGTTTCCAGCGCTGGTAATAAATCAATATATTAGAATGATCTCTGAAGGATCAAATGACTCTGAAAACTGGAGTGACAGCTGATGAAAATTCTGATTTGCATCACTGAATTAAATTATATTTGAAAGTATATTAATTATGTGCTATAAATGTATAAATAACCTCTGACACTAAGTTACCGAACATCTGAACATAACGAACCAAATGCACATTAACGGATCTTCTTCCTTCTGTTCTGCAAAATATAAACAAATTTGTATTTCTGCAAGCTTGAATATTTTAGAAATATCGATATTAATTGTGTCCAGGCGAAGGCATTTCTCCTTGAACAGATTTAAGGAGGATATTCATTTCATACTCTGTGATAGCTTATTTAATGTAAAAATTATACATTGTATTCAATTTATAAGTTACCCTTACAGAAAACCGGTAATGTCCTAGTGGTACCCTGTACTGCAATCGTATGTCTATACCTGTTGAACCGTAGACAGCACATGCAGTGTTCATCTAATAAAGATCTTCAACGCTAGCAAACAATAGCTTTTGTAGATTTGCTTTCAATTGACTGTAGATCCACAGCCACGTCGTCAATGCTCTTGATGTTCTTAAACTTTCTGTTACAATTTTGAGTGAGAACCGTATCAGATAGCTTAGCGTGTGCGGCGGGGAACTGAACGAATCATTCAAACTGATTTGCGAACCAATTCACTGGTTTGCCAACTGGTTTGATCAAGCTTTTGAACAGAATTGACTCAAAAGAATGAATCATTCATGAATGGGTATGAGAAAATTAAACGGGGCGTTTGGAATAAACTGAAGCATTTATAACTTGTATTGCATTAAGATAAATTAACGAGAGTCACCCACAGTAATGAAGTAAAAGTAATTTTATTCACTAAAAATAAACTCAAGTAAGAGTAAAAGGACCCATCTTTAAATATACTCCAAAAGTATTAGTTACCCAAAAGTTTACTCAAGTAAATGTAACGAAGTAAATGTAACTCATTACTATCCCTATTACTATCCTCATAACATACTGATTCTTGTGGCCTGCGGTTTCAAAATAGTATTCAGTTTTACTCTACAATCATGTAGGCAATATTTTTAGAGTTGATGTGGCTTTACGAAGAGTTTCTGTAGCAGGCAGTGGAGACAGAAGCAGGAACCTCCGTCATACCGCATCAGAACACTAACCCAGACAACACTGACAGCGTCTTACTCTGTGTCTCCTCCTCTGGGTCACCATGAATCATGGAAATTGATTACGCTGTCACATCCCAAATCCCGCTGCCCAGAGCTTGACCGCACTTGTGTGTGACTATCCACAGTCAAGCCTGCTTAGGAGCTGCGCAGCCAGCGACCGTGGCGAGGGGCCAGCCCTTGAGAACCAACCTCCAGGGTCAGCAGGCCCGAGAGCGTGGAGAATGGAAGAAGATCGTTCACGTTGACTGCAGGGAATGAAGACGTGCTGCTTCACATACCAGAGCCAAATGCTTCTCTTGTTTCCTCTCTCTCTATCTCCACTTGGCCTCTCCATATCCTTGCTGCTCTATGACATCCATCTTAATCAGGTGCTGACGACATCATCTTTGAGAACGGATTCCGAGACTCCATGGAGACCACCAGACCTTTTTTTTTTTTTTTTTTTTTTTAAGCAACATTCTTGTGGTCAGTTGATGACCTCATATTTCAGTTATTCTGAAATATCTGCAAAAGACAGAACGAGAACATGAGGAAGTGAGGTAATGTTTGTCCTTCATTATTTCGGAGTGTTTACTTTCTGTCCATGTTACAAGAAATTGTATGATTGCTGGTTATTTTAATTAAAAACAATAACGCAGATGCCCACATTTAGCCATCTTGTCTGCTAGCTTGGCACTCTTCCCCTGCTCCCTCGCTAATGTCTTCTGCAGATTGTTGTTCTTTTTTGTTGTAAATATAAATCTTCTGTAACAAGCTTAAAACACCCGTAAATCTTGTGTCGGTTTCACATCACTGGAGATTTTTAGGGTCAGCATTTTCAAGGAGAGCTGTTTCTTCAACCCAAGTGGGCCGCTTTAAAGATGACTTTTTCCTTAAAGACACCAGTGATAATCAATTGGACTTCATATAAGATTCTACACTGTGCAAAGCATCTGCTTTTGATAATAAGATTGAGTTTCCACAGTGTTTCAATGTTAACCCAATAAAGAGCTGCGAGAGCGTAAAGGGTCTTGTTAAAAGCACCTGGCCCTCTCTGTCTTCCGTGTCCAACGCTAGCGACAAACTGTGAAGGAACCAGATGCAACCTACTCGCACACACGAGGAGAAATGAGATCTATCGTCTACGTTGAAAAATGGTTAAAGAAATGGATGAATAGCTCAGTCTAATTAGTCAAAGAAAATGCACAGCACATCTGTTCGAAGCATTCCTTGTCAAATGTCTTGGAAAACATCACGTCATGAAGAAAATGTGTTTTTTGTCTTCATTTCAGAAATTTATCCAAGAGCTGCAGAGCTGACAAACTCTTATCTCTAGGTTTATTGTGTGTGTGTGTGTGTGTGTGTGTGTGTGTGTGTGTGTGTGTGTGCGTGCGTGCGTGTGTGTGTGTGTGTGTGTGTGTGTGCGTGAGAAATTATAAATTCATATTATGCATGTCAAGAACTTCTGGGAGTTCTGGAGTTGTTGGCTGCAACGGAAACATTTTTGCCATCAACCCAAGCCCCACCCCCTTCATAATTTCTCATTCCTGAAATAAAACCAGTAATTCTCAGTTGTAGCAATGGGTCCTATGTCAGGTCGCTGAGCGCAGACGTGTACTTTACTCTGGACTGTGGTGGTCACTCGCCATTAAAACGTCTATGGTGATTAAAGGGACACTTCAGTCCAGGCTTTTTTGTCGTTAAGTCGTCTTACTTGGGTTACCGCAGCACAAAGAAAGCAAGATAATGTCCACAAAGAAAGCTCGCCATGTGTCTGTTATTTGACCCGTGAACTTTTCAGGTTATGATATTAAGTGTTGTCTGAAGAACGCTATGGTCCTTTTCTATAACTATATTTCTATAATTCTTTTTTTCTGTTTTACATATTCTATAAACAATATATTAATTTTGTCTTCTTGTATTATTATAAAATGGGCCATCTTAAATCTGTTTTACTTTGCTATATACTTTTTATGTGCTTTTTAAGTGCTTTTTATCATTTTAAGCTGCATTTCTTGTAAGAAATGTGCTGTACAAACAACGTTTTCTATTATTATATTTCATGTACTCATCCTTGTGTTGTTTCAAACCTGTATGACTTTATTCGTTCTTCCTTATTCTAGCTTCAAACAAGATTAGACCCTATTTATTTTCTTAACTTGATACTCTTTGAAAACACATTTTTCATGAAGCCATATATATTTGTAATGAGGGTTGGCAAATTATGTCAAATTTAAATTTGTGCCTGAACAATCCCTTTAAGATCATACTTGAAAGCATGATGCCTAAAATAAGTTTTATTACAAGTTTATTACAAATTAACCTGCACTGAATAAACTTTACCCCAATGTGAGGACATATCATATTCATAAAATCATAAAATCTCAGGCTTTCAAAATGTTATTCATACCTCAGCATGCAAGTGTTTCTTTAGTACGATTTTACAACATCATAAATTTTGGCCCAGTCTCAAATTTTTTCAGCCTTCAAAATGTTCCTACAACACACACTCGCACACACATACACAGTCCTATCGCCACTTTACTTGTTCTCATGAAAGTAGAGAGTAGTGTTATGTAAAAGAAGGGAAGAAAGAAAGAGTGGTTAAAAATCAACACTTGTATGCATTCGTCAGTCAAAGTTTTCAGGGCGGAACCATCTGACAGTTTGGACCGGAGTGTGTTCTTGATAAAGGCAGCGGTGCCTGATGGGAACCATATGCCGGCCCTCTGAATCAATAAAACGTAAAGTTTAATGGAGAACCTCCAGGGTGACCCTGGCCATATCCAGGTAAAGTTCTCTGTATAATGATATATAGGGTGGGTCCGGGAGTGTGTCTCCTGTTCTAAGTGATCCATCTCGACGATTGCCATTAGCGATGGGAACTTAAAGTGGCCCATTGGAAAGGAAAATAGGTGCTGTCCGTTGTTTGATGTGTGGAAGTGTCACTTAAAAATGTTAGTCTGTTATCTGTGCAGTCATTTTGTAATGTCGATTCAGAGGTCATGTCATGTTCAAGTGTTCAAAACTATTTTAAAGGAGGTGGTTTTGGAGATTTATCAGTGAAATTGATCAGGAGCTGTTCTTTAAAGAGTGTTTTACTGTCTGAGAGAGGATTCGTTGCTCTCTTCCTCCCATCTACTGGCTAGGTTACGTTTCTTGGAGAAGTGCAAAGAAACTGAGTCCCGAATACACACTCTTTGTAGAAAACCTACAAGTATTGAAATGTGAACTTGTACACTAAAAATGAAAGTTACTTCACAAACAATCGAGGAGCAATCAGAACAATTGAGAGCAATGATTCTGCTCTCGGAGATGGCCAACTTATGGCCTATTTATGATGCGATTGATCCAAAGCCAAAAGTGAAATGCATGATTGTGCAGCTCTGGATGTACGGAGGAACAACTGGCAGTGATTAGCATGCGTTTGAGAGGATCTCCTCATAGGACGACCAGCCGGTCAGCAAGAGCATTGGACTCACAATGGCCGGAGCTGGAGACGTCCTTCTTTCAGCACTTGATCTGTTTCGCTGCAGGGTTGCCTTGTTGGGAATGCAGGATATGAATGCTGTTTTCTAGCACTCTGCAGGTTTGAGAAACACTAAACAGAATCAGGACCAGGGTTCAACAAGTTCTTTGATCTCTCGTCTTTCTTCACTAAGACGAATGCTGGTGTTTGGTTATTATAAAGGGAAAATTGACACCTTTCATGGAGTCATTGTTGTCCACCCACGTGATGCAAGTGAACATATGGTCTTGTGGTTTGAAGGACTGTGGGATACAGACACGGCAATGCATTTAGTTTCCAAGGGCAGTGTTTTCCTATGATATATTTTTTTCTTTTTGATTAGAGATGCATCCATACGGTGATAATTACATTTTTAAATGGTCAAGGTATCAGCGAGGGATTCAAATGTCATGATGTATGTGACTGAAAAGGCACCACAGAAGTATTTGTGCCCAATTTTTTTTTTTTTTTTCATTTCATTTCATTTGCATTTTTCCATTTCAACTTTGACAAAAATATTGAGCTGAAAATAATGCTAATGCATTACCCTGTAGATTCCCTCCGTCTTCTACAGAGAAAGCCATAATTTAAAAAGCTCTTAATTAACTTTTTGTATGCATTTAATAATATTCATTTAATTCTTGTGCATTGAAACGCAGTCGCTGAAGAATTTGTTTAGAGTAAATGGGACATCGGTAGAAGACAATCCTCTGCCTTCTAAAGTGAAACAGGAATTAAGCCCTAATTAAGAAGTTCTTCATTAACTTTTCTGAGCCATTAAGATGTCATTAAAGTTTGTTTTCCTTTTGTATTCTTCATCCTTGGGGCCAGTGTGGCTCCAGTTCTGTCCTGCCTGAGACCCACTAAATATCAGTCTCTTAAGTGCTCTACAAATCCTGTTTCAGCATCTCAAGGCCGCTGACAGCCATGCCAAATGTAAATTTTTTTGAAAGAGGAGGGAAGAAAAAGAGCTGTGGTTTTCAAGCTTTCGACCAAGTGCATCTGCTGCTGATCTGCTTTCATTTTCCTCATTAAACTTGCTGCTCATGCACAGAAATGGCTGCCGCTGTGCATTAGCAATTCCAGCCCGAGAGGCAGTGCCCACAAATCAGTCCGTGAGAGGATTCCGAGCCAGAACTGGTTATCACCTCCATTAAACTTTCAGCAGCCATTTAAGAGCTTTTGGAAAAACTGTAGATCAAAAAAATGACACATGCTGGTGATGATCGTCGTGGCCTCCGGCTTTGGAGTGAGTGTTTTTCACACGCTTTGATTTTTCACGCAGACTAGCGATTTTTGGATGAAGCGCATAGCCATTGTGAATGAAGACCGTTCAGGAAAAAGAAGCAGATACTCAATAACACTCTTCCTTCACGCACAGGGCCTTCCAAGCACCCAGCAGAGCTAAAGTCTTTAAGATTCTGCCTGAGTCTCACACATCTTAATACATCTGTCAGGTCTTGTCAGGCTGTCTATGACAAGGTGGATCTTCCAGACAGTAAAGTGCAATAATGTTCTGTAATTTCCCACATCCTCCTCTAATCTAAGCTAATTAAATTGTCATCCGACACCGTGTTTGAAGAAGACTCGGGAAAGCGGCGCTCTGTAATAGACTGGATTCAGCAGTCATCCCCAGACTTACATCTATCATATAATCTAGTTATTGCACTCAAAGAAATAGACAATGTTTCGCTGTCTCATTGCTTTTTTTCTATGAAAGCGTCTCAATAAATAAATTAGCCAAGCCAATATTGAAGCATTTATCTGTTCTGTTTGACAGATTTATGTGCATTACAGAATAATGTTTGGACTGCCGATAAGAGTGATGCAGAATTCTGCTGAAAGCTACAATGTTGTGCTCTCTGTGAAACGTAAACCAAACTTTCTTAATATCGTATACTGACATAATAGTATTTTCAGAATCTTAAATAAATGATACTGAGCAGAAACCTGTCTTGCATTGAGCTGTAATGTGATTTATAGCAGTGTTTGTTTAAGAGTCAGTATTAATCTTTTAAAGTCATAAGATAAAATAAAGTTAATGCATGTAATTATTTAAACTCCTTTAATGCAAATGTTTTTTTTTTTCTAACACATTAACTTAATTTGACTTTTTTTTGGCTTTTTTAACACAAACTGAATTTGACATTCATATTGTTTTTTTCGTCCTATATCATTTCTAGAAACACAGTGGTGGTGCAGCAAAAGTATTTAATCTGACTTTATTAAAGCAAAGTCAGATTTGAGTTCCATGTTTGTGTGTGAAAAAATTTGTAGTACTTTTCACAGTTACTAAAAAAAGGAAAAAGGCCAGTAACAGATTGAATTAAAAGTAAAACTTTTAAAGACCGGAATAATATTTTCTTGTAAAACGTTCTCAGATAATCCATGTTTTATTTTTTTATTTATTTATTTTTTTACACAAAAACAAGTATAATGTGTTAATTTTATGTTAATCCTATTAATTGTAATAAATTATTTTAATCAATTGACCGCCCTAGAAAGAATTCACTACATACTCGAAATCAGTCCTACTTGAGGCTTGTTTTGAGTGACTGCAGGTTAAAAGGTCGGTCGACGTAAGATTATTACTCAACCTTTTGGGGGAGTGTTGAAGATCACTCTTTATTGAGAAAGTATGTTCTCGGCAGACAGACTCTGAGATAGACAGAGATTTATGCTATAAAGAGAGAGAAAGCACAGGCGTGCAGCCGCTCTACATGTGCTCTCCCCCATCCGCTCATAGCTGTTAAGACATTTTTAACTGATTTTTGGAGCTATCGTAAAGCAAAAGAAAAATTTGTACTCCTGTCAGGACTAGCTTTGCTCTGAGTGCCGCCTCGTGGGATTGAGTAGGAATGCTATATATCCCGAGCTGTTTGCAGCAATAACACTGTACGCCACAAGCCCCATGACATCATTAGGGTGCCACAGGAAATCAGTCTTCTGTACACTCACCTGTTCCCCTGACGTCCTGCCTCACCATTTAGAGTCAGAAAGATCTATGTGGAGTGAAGGGAATTGAGCATGCGTTTTTTCAATGTACAACAGGCTTTTAAATTTGTTAGTATTCATGCAGCTCACTTATCTTTGTGCTTAGGGGTTGAACAGGCTCCAGAAAGATCTTGGCATGCGCTTATAGCAGAACTGCCACACCGTGTTCCTCGCCTACGATGGATTCCTCTAACACATGGGTCTCATGCATATCTACGCATGTCATGTTCGATTCACATACGCATTTATTATTTAACTCTTTTAACATTGGAGCAGAACTAAAATAATGACAATCAGCATCTGTGTGCGCCACAGAAGTGTGAAGCATGTGTTCTCACTGTAAATAGATCAATAAACTGTTTGCATTCCTCCGGGGGTGCAATTGTTGAAACAGGCCGGATTCTGTTGTCCTTTGAGCGATTAGCCAAAGGGGGCTTAGCCATGAAATTGCATAGCATGAGAACAGGCTCTTTTGAGGGTTAAAGGTGGTTCTGTGTGGCATGGGGTCCTCTTGTTTTGTGATGTGGCTGCAAGCAATAAAACTGAGACTTCTACTGTACCTGCCAGCTGAGCTTCTTATGATATCCGAGGCGCTCAGAGCATAACATTCCAGAGGAAGCGCTATCAAAGGCTCGGGCTCTCTGTAATGACATCAGAGCTCTCTGATGTAAACAGGCGTGACGGCTCTCTGGAGGCAAGTGCGGTTTCAGAGTGCATGAGTAAATCGTGCACAATTACAGTACCAACAGCTAGTCGGGCGGCCTGCGAACGATCGCTCACAATGCCTGCTACTGCAGCCTTTCCCTTGAAATATAATGGATTATACTCGCTCACGCATGCACACATGCTCCCCGTCCTTCTTGCGGTGATACTAGATGCTCTAACTCTGACAGCAGAGGTGGCTGTAAATGTTGTGTGGTATGCGGTATCAAATATTTATGGCTGAAAATGAGAGTGGGCTGTAAATGGTAGTGGCATTAGGTGGCTTATGTTATAGGAGATGGAAATATTTGATTAAAATATTTCTTAGTTATTTAAATGCTCTGAAATGTGAGGCCACAGGACTGTTTGAGATCTATGTAAAATTGTGTGGTTCTAAATTGTTTCCAGCTACATTATGAATCGTTTGTTTGCTTTTAAGACATGCATGGATGGTACAACATAATTGAACAGTGATAATCTGTTATTTTTAAAGACATTGGCAAGCTACAGTATGTAAAAGTTAAACTCAATTGATTTCATCTGTTGCGTTTTTTTTTTTTTTAATATGTTTTATTTACTTTTTTAAAGACTATATCACACTATCAATAAGCATCCAATACTTTCCTTTTTTTTTTGCATACTTTTTATTAACAACCCATTGAACTCCCAATCAGTTTGTGCATTTTTTTTTTTTTTTTTTCATTTTTCCATTGCTTCAGCTGGGTTTCCGCAGCTCTTAAAATGATATTTAAAATGTGTCCTTCCAGATATTACGGCATTACATTTATAAAGTCAGTGAATAAAAAATTGCTTGCACTGAGGAAATCAATCAGTCAATCAATTAATATCCTCCATGTATTTTTGACAGTATCATTGCCAGATATTTGTTCTTGTTTTAATCGTAAACTCACTTCATTCAAATGTTTCTGTTTCTTCTCAACAAATGTTGATTTAAGAAACTAGATATTTGCATTGTTATTTAATTTGACATAGACCTTGCAGGTGCACCCTAGACACACCATCACATCATCATTCGGGTTTTTCAAAATCATACACCCTCGCCCTGGTGACCCAGCCAGGGGTGATCAGCCCCCAACTTGTGTCTAGCTATCTTGTGTAGTCCACGGATCAATCCCTTTTGATCAACAACCATATTGATGCCTTCTTCACGGCATCCATGTTCCTGATGGGTTTATTCTTGTGCATTCTCCTAATTCCCAAGATCTTGAGGGGCCCTTCACAATTGACTGGCCGGCAAACCCTGGGCAGCCAACTTTAATGGGGAGGCAGCGGGTCTTCCATCCCCTGTTACGGCATTCACCTGCCAACTCCTCGTACTTGGCCCTCTTCCGTTCAAATGCCTCTTCGCTCTGGTCTTCCCAGGGCACAGTCAATTCCAGTAGAACCACCTGCCTTGATGATTCCGAAAACAGGACCATGTCAGGCCTAAGTGTGGTCATGGAGATGGTTTCTGGAAATCTGAGCTGACTTCCCAAGTTAACCTTTGGCTGCCAGTCTCGAGCTGTTGCTAGAAGTCCTCCCTCTGAGTTCCTGCTCCCTTGTGGTTTCTCTCCTACCTTAAAAAAAGTGATTGCATGCTGTACTGGCTGCTGGTGCTTGCTGAAAGAGATTCCGATGCTGATGTTTTCCAGCAGTTACCTTTAGCACCTGGTCGTGGTACCACAGATAACTCCCAGCGCCTTAGGGCAGCAGCTTAATATGTGCTCCAGGGATCCTCTTTTTGGCACATAAGGCATGCAGGGGTATCTTTCAGGCCCCATGAGAAGAGGTTGGTTGGACTCGGGAGGACATCTTAGACTCGTTGGATAAGGAATTGAATCCGGTATGGCACTACTTTCCACAGCTTGGTCCAAGAGACCATTTGGTCCATTGCTTCTTCCCATCGATTCCACACACCTTGTTGTTGCATCCCTACCATCCGTCTGTTGACGGCTGTCCTTTCCCCATGTCTTATCAAACCAAGGTTTCTGGTAACAACCAAGCCCTGTGCATCCTGAAGCCACTGTCTCCACCAGCACACTGTGCCGCAGCCATGCTTCAGCCTCATCCACTGCCTCCTGGGCCATCCATTTCCTACCAGTTCTCACCTCGATATCAGCTGATGAAACTTTGGTGTCACTGGATTCTCTGTATAGCAGTATCTCTCTTGCTCAGGAAAGCATAAACTCTTCTGATAGGCCACTGAAGGGGAGTTGTAGCTTGTTCTTCCTTCCATATAGGGCTATGCTGGAGATACTATGCAAGAGACCCAACCACCTACGTAGAGAGTGGCTGATCTTCCTCTCAGAGCACTCAACAGTGGTTAGGGGGACATTGTAGACCAGCAGTGGCCAGAGCAGCTACGGCAGATTGCCATGTTGGTAAATCCAGGCTTTTAACTTTCCTGGCAGCCTTGACTTGTCCACTGCAGTAATCCAGGTGTGCAACTCCTTCCCAGTTTCCTGAAGTGTGATTGTGTCCCTAAGTGTGCTGTTGAAGACTTTTCCCAGGCTCTTAACTGGCGTCTAAATTAAGAACAAAAAATAATTAAATAACAATAATTTAAATCAGACAGAACCATAAAATGTATTTCCATACTCTAGTTTTTTTTTAATTAATTAATTTATTTTTCAGTTAAAAAAAAAATGTTGAAAGTTTTATTTTCAATTCTGATGATCATTTTCTGCCCCTAGACATTTAGATTTAGAGAACATATTTGACTCATTTTTTTTTTTCCATTCGATTAGATAATTACATTTTCTTTACTTCGTCTTAAAGGTTCTTAAAAATGACTAAATGTAAACGTAAAAACAAAACTGAAACTTTATATTATTTTCAAGTGCATGTGTTGTGTACTATGAGGATAGTCTAATTGTCTGGTGTCTCCAATCAGTGCTTTGAATCAGTTGTGCATACAGTACAGTATATAGATTTATGCATATATATCATATATGCAGTTACTTTTTCATTTGTGTGTGTGTTCTTGTACTTTGTTGTCATTTTATTTGAAAAACCTTTTTTTTTCTCAAGGGATCTTGGACTTTGAACTTGCTTGGTGTGTAGAAAACACTTGGCACAGGATTGTTTGTATGTTTTGTTAGTCTATATTTTCACCGCCTGGATTAGTTGTCAGCATGATATAGTAGATGATCATTATCTTGGTCACAGAGTGGTCACTCGATTGTGCCTGTTCTTACGTGACTTTTCTCTTCGTCTTTCATTATGGCTCACATTTGTGGCAAATGAACCTCCATCTAACCTGTGATATTGCTTTTCGACCATATACAGGGCTTTATCTCATATTTCATAATATTTTGTCTTTATTTTTGTACTGTCCGCTGTTTTTATGTCCAGTAGTTCTGTTTCTAAGACTCTGCCTCCCTTGCACCTGTAACCTACAGAGATCATAAATTCATAAAATTTGAAATCTTTGTAATCATCTTCCTCTACAGAGATGGATAACACCTGAAGATGTTTCCAGAGGACACAGAGTTTTTAGTATGAAACCGAACCCTGAGAGTGTTTCGACCTGAGCTTCAGAGAGCATGAGACTGATTTGCTTTTGAAGATGATGACAGATACAGGGCCTTGATTTCACTTGATTAAATGGAACAAGAAACTCTGTGATGTATCATAGAAAGGCCATCTTTCTCTCCTGAACTCTCTCAGGGTTTGAGGTCATTTCGTTAATCACACTTAGATTTTCTGAGTCACGGGTTAAAACGTCAGAGTAAATACGTTTCTCCGTTTTTGGGAAAACTCTTGAAAAAACAGCTTTCTTTAAAAATTCATGAACATAATTCATTTTCAGGAATTCAGTGCTCCTAATGAATGCAAGCTGTTGTCTTATTGTCAGAATGAGGGGAAAAAAACTCTTACTGTCCTGGCTTTTGTTTTCGGTATGACTCTCATTTTACCTGCATAATTATTATTAATGTGTATTATTCAACTTATTTTTTTTCTTCACATTTTATTCCTTGTTGCTGATATATTTGTGTAAAATTATGCAGTGAATTTGCTGTAATTTTGTTTATTTTTTTTAAACTAAAACTGTACTTTGTACTACAGAAAAAAGAGGCAGAAAAATAAAAGGTGAGCATTTATATTGTAGAGATGTTGGGTTCCCATTTTATCTTTAGCATATGCATTTTCCATTTAGAGGTCCACTCTGAGTTAGATCAGACCAGGCCAGGCCTGTTTTATAGTCTGTTCCTTGCATGCAAAACTTTTTTTTTATTATTCTGAAGGAAAACATCTTGAAATGTCTTTTTGGAATATAAATTCTTATTAAATATTCCCAGATCAATGGAAATAAACGTCTCTGCTGGGGAACGTTTCGGGGGAGAGGAAGTGAAATGGAACACCACCTTTTGTCGGTATGTGTTTCTTGACAAATGGAGTTGTGTATTAGTCTGTTTCTATCAAAGCTGATTGAAAACTGCATTTCTGTGGTTTGTTCACATTAATTGTAGCCATATGTTAATTTTCTGTTTTCTCTGCTTCTTTTGAAAGAAGTATTGATCCGGGTTATGAAAAGGCCTCTCTTTTTGTGTGATTACCACCACTGGCAAACAATGTCTGTTTTATGTGTTTAATCTGACCAAAAGCATGTGTTGTTGTGGAGCCTTCTTTTACTCTTTGACTTTTGCAAGCATTCCTAATAGTGATCCCCCCTCCCCCCCCAAAAAAAAAAACCTGTCATAAGAAAAAACATCATAAGTAACATCATCAAAACTAACACTGAAATCACACAAGTGGGAGGTATGATAGTCATTTAAATATTCACTATATATATATATATATATATATATATATATATATATATATATATATATATCACTATATTTGGCTTTTTCAAAGTAGATAGCTTCTGCTCATTCTGGACATTCTCTTAAATACATTAAGTCAAAAGTGTCCAAACGCACTGTGATGATACAGTAATGTAACATCAAGAACTGTGTTGATCTCCAGAGAACCATGAATACAGTGTAAGCTACCCTCTCTGTAGAGAGCTTGGTTTCTTGCTGTTTAACTCAGAAGAAGCTCTGCTTTTGGCCGATAAGCTTATACTGGCAGAGGTATTCCGATACAGAGCCGATGTATTCGAGCTGCACATTCTGGATGGGTCCAAGTGAGTGGGCATTGAAATCCCTGCTGATGGATGGCTGGTATGGGGCCAGCGTTCCGGATGAGAATGGCTGCCCAGTGCTGGGATGCTCTTCCAAATCCCCCCATGAAACGGTCGCAGCTGCCACGTCAGTCACCCAAGCATTCCCGCTTTTTCATCGAACAAACTGCAATCAGGCCCTCAGCGACTGACCTGACAAATTGATTTGGAATCCCTTCTGACGATCCGTCCCTGCCTCACATTCCCTCTGCGGTCAGCATAGAGCCGAGTGAGGCCGAGATGAAAACAAAACGGTATCGTTCCTGCTTGTCGAAGAAAATGATCAAAGGATGAGTTAGAAAATGAATGACTGGACCTAGAGGGAGGACAAAAAAAGTATACAGTTTTAGCTTTATAAACTTTAATACATTTATTTACTTTGAACTTGGAATTATAAAAATACATACATTTTCATTAAGGCTTTGTGTAGAAAAATGTAACAAAGCTAGAATGACATGAATAATATTTTAAATATTAAAAATATAATTTAGATATAATTAATATAGTGATTTATTTATAATTAATATAATACAAAAATACTATTGCATTTTTTTACAACAGCAACATATTAATAATAATAGTTATATACAAATATAAATAAAAGATTATTATATTCATATAATCATGTTAATTTAATAATAAATTTTTTATATTTATTTTATTAAAAAATTATAAAATTTTTATTACAATATATAAATTAACTTGAATATTATATCAATAACATTTGCTATTGCAAATATTTCTAATATTTATTATAACATCAATGTCTAATTTATGCATGTATCTATCTATCTATCTATCTATTTATATATATATATATATATATATATATATATATATATATATATATATATATATATATATATATATATATATATATATATATATATATATATATATATATATATATATATATATATATATTAGGGCTGTCAAAAATAGCGCGTTAACGACGTTAATTAGTTGTTTGTCGTTAATTACGTCAAATTTTTTTACGCATTTCACGCATGCGCAGTGTGACAAATTATTCAAGTCAGGAAAGTCTCGTCGATCTCAGCAAAAACAGCGGCGAGCCCCGCGACGAAAACACCGAAGAAGCTTAAGGTTTTACACCAGTTACTCTCAAATACATTCATGCCAAGCTCGATAAACAGATACGACTTTGGTAGTTGATACGCTGGAGCTTCTTCCTGCTATAGCGTCCTGTGTTTCACACTGCGCATGCGCAGAACGCCTACAAGCGAAAATTACAGCTGTTTGGACAAGCATATGCATTTTTACTTGGTTTTACTGGCACTTGAAGCCTTCAGAACGTGAAAATATCGATCCTAAAGTATTGTGGCAGAGCAAATGAACACCTCCCAAAAACAAAGAGTGCCCAGAGTGCAGAGGGCGCATGTTTGTGTTTTTGAGTTCATTCTTTCGAGTTTCTCTATGCATAATTTCATAGATATGTGGCTATATTTAACCACTGGTTCACCCAAAACTCTTACACTATCTCTAGTTAAATGGCATGGTTTGATATAGTGCTCAGGTAAATTTGATCTAAGTAAATGTTAAACTTTTGAAATTCAGAAAAAAAGAACCACATATTGATGAATCAATACATGGAAATTATGTATTTGTGTCCTGTTATTTATCTTTTGGTATGCATTTCAGAAAAAAAAAACAAAAAAAAAAAACAAATTGGTTAGGATTCAGGTGTAATTGCAAATAGTGATTAATCCTGAATAATCCACTGAAAATTCTGATTAATTTGATTAAAAATTTTAATCATTTGACAGCCCTAATATATATAGGGCTGTCAAATATACATACATACAGTTGCCTGCATTATTAAAATGGCAAAATATGACTGGACATGCACAATAATCAGATAAATCATCATGACAAACCTAATCCGAATGTTGTCTTATTGTTTAGGTTTTGTGCATTGAGTAAACACTTAAAATAAGATTTTTCTTAAATGTTCTCCCTTTTAATGCTTGCCTTTGCCGTTTAAAGCCATTCTTGGCAAAAAGACAGGAAAGGAAAGATGGACAGAAGGAGAGGGCATGATAGAAAGAGCTCAGTCATGTAGTTCAGTGAGAATACAATGTCCCTCTCATTTGGAAGGCACTGTGCTGTCAGAGATCCACCATCTCTGAGCAACTGCAGCCGATGAGCACATATCAAATTCAGCTTCTGGGCCTTCCCACTCTCTCTGCCTCCTTCCTCTTCTCTCTTGAGGAATCGTTTCGATGTCTTCCCTGACTTGCTAAATGATGATGGCTAAATCTCCACACAGCTGCCATACCAGATCCACTGCAGGACTTTTTGAAAAAAAAGTGAGAGAAACTCTGTCTGTCACACCAGTTCACAAGCGACTGAGATTAAGAAAGAGAAATTTTAATACTATTTTTTTCTCTATGCCAATAAATACCTAAGACACATACATCAGCATTTACTTACACACACATTTGTACTAAAGCTTAATTTGGTTTATTGGCTTGGTAGGTGGCTCATCTCCAAGCATAACATGTTTCTGCGCAGACTGGAAAGCTGGGAAATCAAAGATGCAGTTCCAGAATAAAGAGTGAGAACTGGTCTGGCCTCCAAACCATGTCATACCACAAGACTCCTGTGTCCTTAACACATGACAGTGGAAAGAAGTTGGGGGCTCCTGGCTATGATATTTCATTTCTCCGGACACTTAACTTGCCTTTTTGATAGCTCTGTACCTGAAAGTTGAGCCGGGAATGAAACGACAAGCTTCTGTTCATGCCTACACCATTGCCAACCTGTGGTCATAATGAGAACATTTAATATGACTCCAGTCTCATAGGAGCTGTATGAAGTCTTTTATCTCTCTCTCTCTCTCTCTCTCTCTCTCTCTCTCTCTCTCTCTCTCTCTCTCTCTCTCTCTCTCTCTCTGTCTCATTTTCATCTGAAAAGTGAAAATGGTAAGAAATTAAGAAATTAGGAACTCCACTCAGTTGTTAAAAATAACTGCATTCTGTATTGTCCCTGCTCATCAGGTAAAATGTTTAAAGAATGGCAATATGGGACACCAGTAACTGTACTTAATTAGGTCTGTCGTGATCATGAAACAAAACAGATCTCAATATTCATTATATGGTTTGGAAATATATATAAAAATATTTTTTTACATTTTAATTTTAGTGTTGTAGTAGTAGTAGTATTAGTAGTGTTTTATTTTTTCATCAAAAATGAGAGCATCAAAATGTTATTGACTGCCACCTAGATTTTTTTTTTTTTTTTTTTTTTTTTTTTTTTTTTGCTTGCTTGTTTGATTTTCTCAACATTTTGCTGATCTCTCACTGCTTGCTTAGCAGTGACCCTCACATGAATCTGTCGAGAATGAATTGCAAATGAGCGCTCATCTCTACTCACTCACCACCAGCGGCCTCGTGCAATATGGTGGCTTGTCATAAGCTGTTTGAATGTTACAGTTATAAGCTCTTTGTCCTTGTGTCTTTTCTTGGCACCTTATTAACACTGTAGCATCTCTCAAAAGTACATTCAGTCACGACTTCCACATGTGGTCCCGATGGCCCACAGCCATGCACTTTACCCAAACCTATGTTTAACCCAACCTGGTCCATTTTGATCTCAGTGTTAAAAACCCGAGCCCTGCCGTGGGTGGAGGTCACAGCAGATGGACATAGCGAGCTCTCTCAGCTTTCTGTTCCCTATCCACACTAACATCAGCTGCTCCTCTAAAGCAGGGTGGAGTCGTCTTGTTCTGTATTTTTTTCCCTCTCCTCTGATGATATGGCTGCTTATGTGGCCCTTGCAGTTTATAAGGTCCTCTCATAAGTGGATAATTTTTTTTATAGATTTAGATTTAGTGTGTTCTTTAACTCATTAATGCCCAGATTATTCCAAGAGATGAATTACTTTGAATTACTTACATACATACTTACCATACTGTACAATAAAGTTGTCAAGTTGTAGTTGTACACTACTGTTTCAAAGTTTAGAGTCAGTATTTTTATTTTTTGGAAAGACATTAATTCTTTTATTCAGGATGCTTCATTCATTCATTCAAGAATGCATTACATTGGTCAAAAGTGACAGTAAAGACATTTATAGTGTTACAAAAGTGACAATCAAATAAAATGCTGTTCTTTTAGACTTGGCAATCATCAAAGAATCCCGAACAATGATATATCATGGTTTCTACAAAAATATTAAGGTGCACAACTGTTTTCAACATTATTAATCATAATATATGTTTCTTGAGCAGCAAATCAGCATATTAGAATGATTTCTGAAGGATCATGTGACACTGACGACTGGAGTAATGATGGTCGTTACCTGGAGTACTGAGGTTCGTTACCACCACAGCAACAGAAAAACTTTATGTATGTATGTATATGTCTGTGACCTTGTGGTTACAGATTGATTTGAGATAGGAAAAAATATTGGAATACATGGAAAAAGTTATATAAAGAAAGAATGAATGCATCCCTCTTAAGCTCAACCAAGACCTAACAACGACAGTACAAACCAACGCAGCCAGGACCAAACCTAGCAACTAAATACACATATCCTCTACCAGATTAAACCCTATCAACTAAACACATGCATGCCCGCGCACACACACAACACTGCTGTGTTCAAGCCTCTCCTATTACGGTTTTAATAGGGAATTTGAGAGTGTGTGGAGGCCCTGGGGCGAAGGCTGTCTCTGCACATGATCGTCTGCAACTAATACATCCCACAACTTCACATGAGTGTGATGGAGCCCCTGCCCATATTACTGTGGAAACAGGTGCTCTCTGAAGCCCACCAGATGTCCTACGATAAGCAATAAGCAGCAATAAGAGGCCGGAAAAGTTTCTTAGAGAAAAATTGCAAAGAGTTTGAAATTGTCATCATCTACAGTGCATAATATCATCCAAAGATTTAGATAATCTGGAACAATCTCTGTGCATAAGGGTCAAGGCCGTAAAAACCATACTGGACGCCTGTGATCTTCAGGCCCTTAGACCGCACTGTATCACATACAGGAATGCTACTTTAATGGAAATCACAATATGGGTTCAGGAATACTTCCAGGAAACATTGTAGGTGAACACAATCCACCGTACCATGCACTGTTGACAGCTAAGACTCTATAGTTCAAAAAAGGAGCCATATCTAAACATGATCCAGAAGCGCAGGCATTTTCTCCGGGCCAAGGCTAATTTAAATGGACTGTGGCAAAGTGGAAAACTGTCCTGTGGTCAGAGGAATCAAATTGTAAGTTCTTTTTGGAAAACTGTGATGTCATGTCATCCGGACTACAGAGGAAAATGGTATGGGGTTGCATGAGTGTGTGTGGCATGAGCAGCTTACACATCTGGAAAGGCACCATCAATGCTGAAAGGTATATCCAAGTTTTATAACAACATATGCTCCCATCCAGACGTCGTCTCTTTCAGGGAAGACCTTGCATTTTCCATCATGACAATGTCAGACCAAATACTGCATCAATTACAACATCATGGCTGTGTAGAAGAAGGATCCGGGTGCTGAAATGGCCAGCCTGCAGTCCAGATCTTTCACGCATAGAAAACATTTGGCGCATCATAAAGAGGAAGATGCGACAAAGACCTAAGACAGTTGAGCAACTAGAAGCTTGTATTAGACAAGAATCGGACAACATTCCTATTCCTAAACTTGAGCAACTTGTCTCCTCAGTTCCCAGATGTTTGCAGACTGTTATAAAAAGAAGATGGGATGCCACACAGTGGTAAACATGGCCTTGTCCCAATTCTTTTAGATGTGTTGATGCCTTGAAATTTAAAATCAACTTATGTTTCCCTTAAAATGATACATTTTACCCTGTCTGTTTAGTTCTTCTTCATCCGTGATTATTTGTAAGTTATTGTAAGTTAAGGTATTGATGTTAATGTGTTTGTAGATTTTGATGTTCAGTAAACTCCTCATTTTATCAAGATCCTTGATCCTCCTCAAGCTCTTTATTCACACACATTTATATACACACACACAGTGAAAAAAAAAAAATCTACAAACCCCTATTAAAATGGCAGGTTTCTGTAATGTAAAAAAAAAAAAGAGACCTAGATAAATAATTTCAGAACTTTTTCTACCTTTAAATGTAAACTATAACCTGTACAACTCAAATAAAAAAAACTAACTGAAAGCTTTTAGGTGGGGGGGGGGGGTATTTTTATATATGTAAAAATACAAATATAAAACTGAAATAATCTGGTTGCATAAGTGTGCACACCGTTACACTTATACTTTGTATACCTTTTTGGTTTTATTACACGTTTCAGTCTTTTGGGGTATGAGTCTATCAGCATGGCATATCTTGAATTGGCAATATTTTCCCACTCTTCTTTCCAAAGACACTCAAATCTGTCAGATTGTGAGGGCATCTCCTGTGCACAGCCCTCTTCAGATCACCTCACAGATTTTCAGTCGGATTCAGGACTGGGATCTGGCTGGGCCAATCCAAAACTTGGATCTTCTGGTGAAGCCAGTCTTTTGTTGATTGGGGTGTGTGCTTTGGGTCATTGTCGTGCTCATTCTTATTCAACTTCCTTGCAGAAGCCAGAAGGTTTTGTGCCAGTATTTACTGGTATTTGGAACTGTTCATGATTCCCTTCACCTTATGGCCCCAGTTCCAAATGTACTACACAGCCAGTACTTGCCAGAAATTCCTTCAGCTCCATTAATGCTGCTATAGGCCTCTTGGCAGCCTCCCTGACCAGTTTTCTTCTAGTCTTTTCATACATTTTGGAGGGACGTCCAGTTCCTTGTAATGTCACCGTTGCGTATACAGGCTGCCCTTGACTAAGGATTCTTCTGGTTGACTTGTAATCGTTCATGTGAAGCATTAGTCGACTAACCCCCCATTTCTTAATAAACCATTTAAAGGGGGGGTGAAATGCTATTTCATACATACTGAGTTTTTTATACTGTTAAAGAGTTGGATTCCCATGCTAAACATGGACAAAGTTTCAAAAATTAAGTTGTACGTTTGAAGGAGTATTTTTGTTCCAAAAATACCTCTTCCAGTTTGTCACAAGTTTCGGAAAGTTTTTTTCAAGTACGGGTCTGTGTGACGTCAGATGGAGCGGAATTTCCTTATATGGGTCCTAAGGGCACTTCTGCCGGAAGAGCGTGCGCTCCCGTATAGCACAGCACTGAGAGCACAGACATTCACTGACCAGAGCGAGAGACCGAATTGTCACAAAAGAAGTGGGTTTTTGGTTGCCAGGGCAAGAGAACCCTGCACAGATTACCAAAAAAAACTGCATTAAGGGACCAGTGGATGGAGTTTATTTTTACAGAGCATCAATGGAGTTGTGCAATTGTTTTTGTTTGTTCCCTGCATTTCGAAGATGCTTGTTTTACAAACAAGGCCCAGTTTGACGCCGGATTTGCACATTGTTTATTTCTTAAGGATAATGCAGTCCCAACGGAAAAGGGTCACGATTGTGTGTTGGAACCACATGCGGTGAGTAAAACTGCTTCAAATATCTCTGTGTTGTTAACTTAGCTATTGGCGCGTAAACACATCAAGTAAACAACATGCGATGTTGGCATCAAACTGCACTTTCATGTAAAGTTACAGCTTAAAAAAAAAAAAAAAAAAAGACGACATAAAGTGGAACTTAGTCATTTTCCAAAACCGCTAAGCAAATATATACAGTTTCAATACATACCAGATAGAGACGTCGTTGCTGATGCTGCTTTTGTTAAATTTCAGCCTCTGGATCTGATTGTGGATCATAAATAAACGTCTGAATCTGACTGTTAGCCATGGTTTGTTTTGGATGATGCTTTTTTCCTCACGGTAATGTCACAGCTTCCAAACGCTCTCAACGCAAAAGCCTACTCGCGCTCGTGATTCTTTAGCTCCGCCCACACGTCACGCCTCCAGGTGCTCGTGTTTTTCCGGGAAAATTATGGAGTTCTGAAGGATGCAGTACTACTCTATAGGTACTCAAGACTAACAGGATATTGAGTGAAAACGAGCATTTCACCCCCCCTTTAAATAATTATAATGAGCCTTTAACTGCCTACATAGCCTAATATGCACTCAAGTACACACATAAAGCTTGCCACAGCACACCTGCAGAAGTTCTGCTTATGAATGTGTCAGGGAAAACAGTAAGGAGTCTGCATTAACATTTCTATAATTTGATAAACTAGTGCTTTCTTTGTTTTCGGATCAAGAGATGAAGTCGGTGACACTGACTCTTTATCTCCGCAGTAGTGATGCGCCTTCATACATGTTTCATACGAATTGCATAATCGGAGAATTTGTTTTCCATTTGAATTGGTTTATTTAAAAAGTAGACATTTCACTCCATTTGTAATGTCTGTGAGGCAAAAATATACACAGAGTTTCGTACTCGAGTTAATAAAGACGGCAGAAAGCACATCATGTTTGTTTACATTAATTTACAAAAGCACGGAATGAGTGCACACAAATAAACATAGTCTTTACAGATTTGAAAGATGTATTACTCTTATCTGTATGACCAAAAATCATACCGGCGCCTCCATCTGTCCTGCAGCGAGTGCTACTGTTCAGCTTCCACACGCCACAGACACTTGAACAGCACACATTTCTTTAGAATAACATTAGATTAAGAGGCCATGTAAAGTTGCTGGACGGAACAATCTGTTAGTCACGGACGTGCGTGTCTTTGCCTGTGGATATATTTATTTTTTTATTAAAATTTTAGTCGACCAAGCCTCTTCTCATTGACTAATGATTAGTCGACTATTGGGGGGAGTCCTACTGTTGCGCCATATTTTCTCCACTTGATGATGACTTTTTTTATTGTGTTCCATAGTATACTGTATCTAAAGCCTTGGAAATTGTGTTGTGTCCTTCTCCTGTCTGATACCTTTTAACAACAGGATCCCTCTGATGCTTTGGAAGTTGTCTGCGGACCATGGCTTTTACTGTAAGATGTGACTAACAAAATGTCAGGAAAAGTCTATTAGAACAGCTCAACTTTATTTAGGGTTAATCAAAGGCACTTTAACGATGGCAGGTGTTTACTGACTCCTATTTAGAATTAGTTTGAATGTGTTTGCTTACAGCCACATCCCCAGTTATAAGAGGGTGTTGTATTGTATCGCTGTAACTAAATAGTATTTACTCCATAATATCCCTGTATATAAAAAAAGAAGTGCTTATTGTTCCCCCACTTCTCTTTTTGACCTCCTCACAGTCTGCCAAAAGTTCACTGTGCTTCCTGGTTACAGAAATAGCCTCCGTCAGCTCTTTCTCCTCATGGGTTGAAACATCCTAAACAGCCTGCGTCCCATGCCAGACAATGAACGTGACCTGTTCCTGGCAAAAATAAATAAAAAATCTTGCCCTGCTAATGCTGCTGTGTGAAGTCTGCGCTCAACCATTTGCTCTGTCTGTTGAAATAGAAGCAGCCATTACCGGCCTGATGGAAGTAAGGCTATGGCACCATGCCAGAGAGCACCAGAGCCAGATGGCATTACACCAGGGCCCGACACATATGCACACACACCTTAATAACCAGCTGTTCGGGCACCCTTTTGTTCATTGATGCTTAATAAACGCTTTGCATGTTTCGTGGACAAATGTGTCTTTGTGCATGTGTGTGTCTTTTGAAGTCTAATGAGTTCTTGGGCATAGACAGTGATGTGTGCCAACAACCTAAAAACCCCTAAGTAACATCATGTGATTACTGGCAAACAATAGTGAAATGACAGATAATGCAAGATAAATCTGAAATGAATCTGCACAGGATTTATTTATTTATTTTGTATTATTTATTTTTTATAAATTCAAGGAATAAGTTTCATAAAAATTTAACTTTTCTGGAGATGTTCTCCCCCTCAGTCCATGCAAGGTTTGAAATCACATGCTCACCAATGGATCATCTGCAGTGAATGGGTGACGTCAGAATGAGAGTCCAAACAGCTGACTAAAACATCACAATAATCGACAGTAATCCATACGACTTCAGTCAGCCAATCTTGTAAAGTGAAAAAAACAAATGCATCAATAAGACGTTTTAATGTTAAACTGTCAATAATATTGCTTCTTGCAGCGATAAAGTCCATCCCCTGTTGTCTTTTGAAATCAAAATCCACTGGCATATTGGTTTAGAACTACTGTTCTCGCTTATAAACGATGTATGCAGATTTCTCTCCTGATTCAGACAAGACAACTTATTCACTTGAAGAAGCAATATTATGGTTATAGGACTCGTATTTTAGCCAGTAGAAATGATTTGAAGATATAAACACCTTAGGTTTGTTCATTACAAATATGCAGTTTGTGGATTATTTACATTACTTGTGGATTATAGTGATGTTTTTATCAGCAGTTTGGACTCTCATTCTGACAGCACCCATTCACTGCAGAGGATCCATTGGTGAGCAAGTATTGTAATGCTAATCCTTTTTTTTTTCTTTTACTGTTTCTTTTAAATATTTTTTTTTTTTTTATTATACCTTTATTTAACCAGGAGGTCCCATTGAGATTCAGAATCTCTTTTACAAGAGAGACCTGGCCAAGGTAGCAGCCAAATCACAACAAATGCATACATAACAAACACTAAAGTACATTTTAACAATAAAAGAAGTACAAAATATTAAAAATAAAAATATAAAACACAATGAGACTCTTAAGAAAAACAAGAACATGTCTCCATCACAACACTCTTTATAGTAGTTTTAAATTCATTTAAGGACATAAGGGTTTCTAACTTTAGCTCTTTTTGTAGATTATTCCACCCCCAAGGTGCTAAATAAGAAAAGGCAGTTTTTCCCAATTCGGTTGTAACTCGTGGCACATTAAAAAGCAACCACTTTGAGGAGCGTAGCTGATAGGTACCAGAGCAAACAGAAAGGAGGTTACAGAGGTACAATGGAAATTTGCCAAGTATAGCTTTATAAATAAAGATATACCAGTGCTGTTGTCTACGAATTTTAAGTGAAATAAAAATTTAATCTTCTAGACAAAAAAGAAGAAAAAAATCCATATTGAGTCTATCTTAAATCAGATTTCAAATACATACTTAGTGAGATTTCCATGTGTCACTGATATGCTCAGTGTTTGGCAGGTGGAGCAGTGTTTAGCAAAGAGTCACGTTCTGTGAGTTTCAGTGAAGTGTTGGGTCACGTTTCCATGTCCACTAGATCTGCATTTCCAGGGAACATGAGGAAGTCGTTGGTAAGGACTGCAGTTAGTGTTTGATATCATAATCCTGTTATGATTTTCACTGATCCCCACAATTTGTCTCAGAAGATGAAACAGTGGCAGAAATCACATGGTGTGCTCTGAGTTTAAGAAGTGAAACAGACCTAATGGATGTCTTAATCTTCTGATTTGGAGCAGCGAGGTCATATGGTATTTATATTACAAGTGATTTCAATCTAAACATCCAGGTATGCTTTTCTTATTCTTCAAAGAACCCTGAAATAAAATGGAATGTAATTTTCACTAATTATTCAGCAGCTGCAACTTTTTGCAACATTGATAATGAGAAGAAATGTGTCTTTAGCTGCAAATCATCATATTAGAATGATTTATGATGGATCATGTGTCAATGAAGACTGAAGTAATAAAGTACTTTATTCTGTTGTGTGTATATATACTATATATATATATATATACTCTTATCGGGTGATAAAAAAAATATCGCCTTTAATCTATTCTCAAAGTTGGGTTGGTAGCTGGGTCTATACTAAGCGAGCTACGATGACTTTCACCTTGATATTTTATATAACCGACTGGCTGAGGACAGCCTAAAAAGATGCTCAGGACAGTTGACGGGCCACTCCTGCGCATCGTCACGAAAGCTCATCTTTTTCACATGTTTTTACGCCTTACCGCTTGTCGATTTAAACATTAAAGCATCCAAACACAAGACGCGGAAAAGCTGAACAGAGTATATATATATAACGTGCTGTATATATATAGTATATATATATTAGAGGTGGGCATAGATTAATTTTTTTAATCTAGATTAATCTCACTGTGATCTTGAAATTAATCTAGATTATAATTAAAATGGTTCATTCGAATTCTGCCGAAGGCATTCAGAATACGTGTTACCCAAATAAAATTGACAAACAGTAAGTCTTTGAGAAGGGGTTTATCAAGCTAGGTGGAAAAGGAACTCATCTCCTGTTTCCAAAATGCATCAAAAAGTGCTTGAAAAAGCTGTAAACTAATTCCACGTTGCACAAGGTGCAAACAACCTTACACCTGTTTCAAGGTACAGAAACCAAATAATTATATGTAAAATATCACTGGATAGTCTTTAATGTAAAAATGAAATATACAATCAAACCTACATTTATTCAGACAACTTCAACATTTCTCATATTATTACAGTTTTGCTATATACAGTTTTTTTCCTCAACTGTTTACTCTCACTTAAGAAATAACTGACAGTTTTTTCGCGCATAATTTCCAAGGTGGATATTTTGACATAGTTTGTATGTATTTGTCAGCACAAGAGCAACGATAAGCAAATGCGATGTTCAAGTGGTTTGACGCCTTTCTCTGCGAGAGCCCTGAACACCAGAACACCGCGGTGCTGAATCGGGCTCTTTCACATCTTTTTGTTTGTTCAAACTGCGATTTGTATTTGTTCGTTCAGGTGCAGGAGGAACTTCAAGGTGAACTTCGCAGAAGAGAGCTCGGTTCAGTGTGGCTGTCCGTGATACGCGGCTCTCTCTCTCGTGCGCACCTAACGGTACGCGATACTCTGTTCAGCTTTTCCGCGTCTTGTGTTTGGATGCTTTAATGTTTAAATCGACAAGCGGTAAGGCTTAAAAACATGTGAAAAAGATTAGCTTTCGTGACGATGCGCAGCAGTGGCCCTGAACTGTCCTGAGCGTCTTTTTAGGCTGTCCTCAGCGAGTCAGTTATATATAATATCAAGGTGAAAGTCATCATAGCTCGCTTAGTATAGACCCAGCTACCAACCCAACTTTGAGAATAGATTAAAGGCGATATTTTTTTTTATCGCCCGATAAGAGTCTCGCAGCTGATATCTTTTTTTCAGAATCTTTTTTTTTTTTTTTTTTTTTTTTGAACAAATGAAGAAAAAAGACTGAAATGAAACTGAATGGTAGTGTTACTACGATCGTTAAACTGTAATACAGTATAGTATGTCTCAGATAAAACGGTGGGTTAAACACATTTCTTCTTCAATATAATTGCTTCAAAATAAGACATAAGGTAAAACTGTTCCCTATTCCCTTTGCTGGCTATACCAGCAATACAGTGGCAAAGCAGAAATTAAAATTAGAAAGAACATTTCAGAAAGAAAATCTTAAGTAAATGTCACTTTCAAAGATATAGGCCGTCACCATGGTGACTGAAACGTCAATACATATGTATTTTTTTTTAGCTTATGGTCTTTTTTTTTTTTTTTATCAATATCCAATTAATTATGAACAAGCTGAACTGTAATCTGTAGTTACTCAAGCGGCACATTCCTTTATTTTTAACAATATGTCTTCTACTAAAATCAATATTTCCTACTACTGTTGCATTTGGCTTTAATTATGAATTATGCATCACTGAACCAGGAGTGGGACACATTTTAGTATGTAATGTTTACAGTGTATTTTTCTTCTTCTTCTTCTTCTTCTTCTTCTTCTTCTTCTTCTTTTGATTGACAGAAGAACAACATTAATCCTGTTGCTGTTGCTTGGAAATTTTGTAGCATAATGTGAACTGTTGAACATACAGTTTGTTGTTGTTGTTGTTGTTTGTATGTTTACAATAAAGCATTCAGTATTTGTTACACACTACAGTATGTAGTGAGCTATCAGCTATGACTGGATTCTGAACATATCCACTGTCTCAGCTGCAGTGAGAGTTACTGTACGGCAGGCAGAGGAAGAAAAGAGTGTTGCTGTTCAGGACTGACAGGGGCAGCACTGCCTCACTCCATTCAATAGTCATCTGCTCACAATCACTCCATCCGTTGCTAAAGCAAAGAATCTCTGCAGCTCAGCAGGGCTTTGGACAATTTATAATCTCATCTCTCAATCTGTCTCTTTCTCAGTTTCTCTTTAGAAGGAATTTGCCTAATGACCCAGAGGTGCTAGACCGAGCTTCCTGTCTAACATATCAGAGCCAAAAGCAATGAGTTCACTGTACAGGAAATGAAATCATCACACACCGTGACGAGGGTAATTACCTAACATTATCTTCACAGCAGTCCATGATTTTCCACCATCAGATATGAAGCTTTTTTGTTTGTTGTACAATGTCAGTGGTTCTACACGATGCCACAGAAGAACCTTTCTGTTTCACAAAAGGTTATTTGAGGCAAAAGAAGGTTCTTCAGATTATAAAAGGTAAGAAAGAGATGGTTCTACGAAGAACCTTTGAGTAAATGCTTCTTTGTGGAAACAAAAATTGGTTCTTCTATGGCATCGCTGTGAAGAACCCTTTTAAGCACCTTTATTTTTAAAAAGTGAATTAGAATAATGAAAAATCAATTTTATTTTATAATTTTAGTGATCAGAACAGATTTAATTCAGCTAATTTCAAATTTAAAACATTCCACAATTGTGAAACAGTACACCAAACAAATTTTGGTTTTTGACTTATTTTGAAAAAATTTTCCCTTAGAAATAACTAGTAAATTTAACTACTAATTATAAAGAAATGATAAGTAACATGCAACAATAACATACAACAATAAATGTGATTATTATTATTTTTTAAGCAGAAAGACTGAATTAGTATTTCCTTCAACAACAAACCCCACTTATCTGTTTTATTTACTTCTTCAAAAAATATTTACAGCGTACTTTTATACCGAAATGGAAGTGGATTGTAAGTAAAAAAATACAAAATACAAAATAAACTGCAGTAAATTACAGTAAAAACTGACTCTCCCAGATGTTCTTTGGTAACTCATTTAAAAATTATTTTTTTACTAGCCTTGTTTCAATGTAAAGACAAATTTGATGAACTTGAAGTCATTATATGGCTTTTTTAACTAACCACCTGTGTTATTGTGGTTATTATTATGTATTTATTTGGACACGTAAGACATATTTAAGTAGTTCAAATAGGTTAAACTAAATTTGAATTATACCTGTATGGTAATAAACATTGTAACTTTTTTTATTAAGTGAATTTATTTTAGCCACAGCTGTCAGTTTTTTTACCATTAAATTGACGATTTTCTTTAGTCATGTATTCACTGTTTTTTTTTTTTTTTTTTTTTTTTTTTTTGGGGGGAAGCGTTGGGAGTATTATCTTCAGTTGGTGAGGGTTATCTGTGTGTTGACAGGCTAAATCGAATGGCCTCTCTAATCAGATAGCACTTGGTTTGAAGCTGTGGTCCTATAGCTTAAAGATCACATAAACACCCTTGAGCTGTTCCTTTTCTCACCATGCCTCATACAAACACTCAGATATTCAATGTAAAGCTGCCGTATATCTTGGTAACAACCTGTTTTATGGCTTCAGGGTGTCGACAAATAAACAGTGTCTTCACACCAGCCACAAATGCATCTTTACTTTCGACTGAAAATGATTCTAGTGAACTGCAACGGCCCTGTTTGTAAAAACACCCACCGAAGAGAACATCTCAAGCACTGTCACTGTAATCCTCTCTAATTTTACTATTTACGCACCTAATTTAATGGGAAACTTTGGTGCACCCCTGCTGAGAGGGACTTGGACTTTCCCACGCTGAAATGCTGTCTTACATATGGAGCATACCACATGTCCTGCTTTAGAGGATTTTCACCCCCATAGGCATGTGCCTGCTTGTTAAAAAAAGACATAGGTTGTTTTGTCAGCAAACAGTTTTAACAAGATCAAAATGACATGACTGGCATTCGCCTCTTAATTTGAAGAGCTTTATGGAAATCCTCAAAAAAAAAAAAAAAAAAGTCCCATTCACATGTCACAATGTTATGCTTGTCTTCTAAGCTAGTCTTGTGCTGGTTTTGGTATTTGTGTGCTTGGGTTCAGCATTCTGATCTGATTTAGTATATATATTTGAAATTCTAATTCAGTTTCTGAATTTGAGGTGGCAAAAATTGACAGTAAGGAAGTAGAATTGAAATGAATTGGAATTCAGAGAAATAGCATCTAACTGTACATTTTTTTTTTACATTAGAAAAGATTAACCTTAAAAATGTTGGCTTGACATAACCTTGTTGGAAAGTTTCAATACACTACAGTCAAAACCATTGCCTTTATCATAGATAGATAGATGACAAGGCTTCTTTTTGGAACTCTAATTCTGTAACGGTGTAAGTCAAACAATGCGCGAGTGCTTACCAGGATACATTTCACATTCATAACCGAACACACGCTAAGTCTATTTTTAGTGTTTTGAGTTAATGCTTACCCAGGTTCAGAAATACTAAAGTAATAGCCAACAGTAATTCTGCCTTACCAGTCGAAACAAGCATCTGTGGACACCGATACACGTGAGACGTCATTAGATTGGGGATCTCCATCCATCAAGACATCCCTACTTATTCTTATAAACAATAAGGTGCAATATCCTTATATTTATTTGTTAACCCTCCATCCTAGAACATTCCTGCATCTCACTCAATCCTATTCCATTTTCATTTATAGCACAATTGTTTATACACTTATTTATTTGCCAAATTTTAAATCTCTTTTTTTTTTTTCTTTTTTTTTTTCTGTGTGTTGTTGTCTCTGTGTACTGGAAGCTTATGTCACTAAAACAAATTCCTTGTATGCGTAAGCATACTTGGCAATAAAGCTCTTTCTGATTCTGATTCTGATTCTGAAGACGTTGGGATCCACAGTGACAGCGCTTTGGACCATTTGTCTTGGGAGTCTTTGATGTGTTTGTCTAAGGTATCTGAATTGTCCTACTTAGCTGAGACAGCCATGTCCAAACCTTTTATAGTCACCCCACTTCACCTTCCCAGCATTTCCTCTCTGCAACAGTTAGATGGCTCCGAAGTGACTTTCAGAAAAACTCCAGGTAAAATGGATGAAAATACAAATCAGCTCCTGAAAATTCAAAGGCAACTGATCAAATGTTAGGTAGATTTCTCATAAATCGCTGAGAAGAGTTTGTAGAGGGAGGCTTAGTCTCAGTACAGGACCTCTTAAAGGACACACTCAGCTGCTAGATTAACTCATCAACGCCACATTGCTGGGTGTCAACAGAAATATTTCACGCACAAGACCGGCAAGGAATGAGCAGCATTTGGAGGTCAGCAGTGGCCTCCCCCCTGAGTCCTCCGGCCCTTTCAAATGTTAGTGTCTGCCTTTCAAAAAAGCTGCGGTGTCACGCTGCCACCTCCTCCAGGAACTGCAACGCAGCTGAACACGCGTGGTTTAGGTTTGCAAGCTACTAATGGTTACAGAGAGATTCATTACTGATAATGGATCAGCTGAAATGTTCTGTCAATAATTTCCTATAGGTTTTTCTCCGCTAGAGCATGCTTCACGGGTGTTTTATGGTTCAGTGTCGTCAACAGATCTCTCACACAGCGTGTGTAAGATGTGGATCAAATATCAGAACTGCAATATCGCCACGGCATAGTGCACAATTGTATGTACTATTAAATGTACCATAATTACCATATTTAAAATAAATACAGCCTTAAAGACACCTCTTCCAATAAATACATAAATAAATAATATTATATTATAAAATGATTTATATATGTTTGTGTGTGTTCCACAGTATGAAAAAAAATTAAACTATGGAAGTCATTGGGGACCAGAAGCTGTTTGGTTACCCACATTCTTCAAAAAATCTTCTTATGTGTTCAGCAGAAGAAAAAAATCATACAGGTTTGGAACAACTTGAAGGTGATTAAAGAGACAGAATTTGTATTTTTGGGTGCCCTATACTGAACTCAATCTCTTCCAAAACTGAATGATTAAACCTTTCACTTGCTGTGCTTTTAGATATCCAAGAGAAGATCTCTGGATTCCCCCTAAAGCCGCAGTAAGTATGAACTTCATACCACTCTGGTTTATTTTGAATTTGAGGAAGATCTGGAATTGAGTGCAGCAGACCCATGAGACTGATGTCGGACATGCAGGAATGAGGCATGCCCACAATGTGTTTGCTCTGCCACACGTCGCAAATCTCACTTGTGATCCTGTAACAAGTACACAGATGGGACTCTGCACAATGGGACTATCATTTGTGGGGCTGAATTACACCTGAAGTAATGGCAAAAGTCATTCTCTAGATGTGTCACAGATAGATTCGGTGGCGTAAACACAGTTGCTGTAAGGGTCCAGCGCTTGACCTGTCCTGACAGTGTTTTTAGTGTAGCATTCTGTTAGGCATCCAGGAGGAAAGGGGTTTTGGGAGGGTGCAAGGGGGCAAATAACCACACCGGCTCTGTCAGCTCTAGCACCGGGACTCCCTAGGGCTGGCGCCAGAAGCGCTTCAGCAGCCGGTGGGCGAAAATAGATGTGACACCTCCGCCCCGCAGTTGCTGAGGCTGGGCAGAGGAGCACAAAGTGCAAAAGCATAGAGTTTCCGCGGCTGTCATCGTAGCTTGGTCATTACTTCTGGATAATTATCTCAGGCCATGTGTAAACAAGCATGCTGCCGGAGCACAGCATACAATGTATTTGTAGTTCCGCTGTTTGTTGCATTATCTGCATGCAAGATTAGCTACCGCTAGGCTACTTTCTTTCTTAGCTGAACCAGCTCTTCCTGTCTGTTGGTTAGCTCAGGATCCTCTCTTGATTAATTCATTGTTGAAATAAATAACCTTTGTATTGTTATTTTTCTGTGGATTTAGACACTTTTTGTTGGAATGTTTAAGAATTAAGAATCAAGAACACATTTCATCAAATTCCATAGTAAATGTAAACAACTCAAACCTGAAACAATCAAATGTCAATCCACATGTAACACCCAAGTACTCAGACTGTGTCAAAACTACACCTTGTGTTAGTTGTCCAATTAAGCATCAGAAACCCTGCCAATGATTAAAGATACAAATTAAAAATGTGAGGCCTGGTGGTTCATAACTCAATAATAATAAATATAAAATTGGCCAAAGCACATATCAAAACTACAAAAATGTAAACTAAAATGAAAACTGAAAATATAAAAATGAAAGCCATTTTGAAATATACTGTAAATACTGTAATAGTGTATAAACAATATTAAAATATTAAATAATATTAAAACAACACACTGTCTGAATAAAGTAGTTAACTTTACTAATAAACACTTTTTTAATGTCCATAGTGTTTTCCTTTACTTCTTTTTAAGTACATCATGTTAAACTAAAATTAAACTGTTAAATTAAAATGAGTAAAGTTTTTTTTTTTTTTCAGTTAAGATTTATTTTATTTGTATTTAAAAAAAATATATATATTTTTTTTCCTTAAGGTTTTAGTTTTAGTTTTAGTTTACTTTAAGTATAATATCTCTGGGCCCAACTCAAAAGTCCTGCTATTGAGATGTCCATCTTCTCGTGTGAGTTCGTAAGTTTGAGAGAAATTCTATGATGAATGCTTGACATAAGTATATACTGCAAGTTGTCACATTAAATTGATGCTTAAATGGTTATTAGATTACGAAGAATCATAAATCGGACAGCTCTTTGGCACATCTCCACTGTCAATTATGAGTGTTTGTCAGTGATTCAGCTGTCAGGACATACTGAACTTAACTTGCATAACAGATCCACTTAGAATGGACATCACTGGTGCTCGGTTATTCATGGGTGCACCAGAAATCACATTATAACATCCCCTGACATGGCTAAATAGCTTGTTTGGGTGCTGTACCTTGTTGAGAGGGTCATGGGTCAGTTGTAAGCACAGGAAAGCTGCGTGATGAGCAGGTGCCACTAGTTATTCCCAGCTAATAGAATGACGCTGGGAAGCTAAGCACAGATTCAGCCCTGGAATTATGCAGTTGCTTTGAAGATGGCTAGAGTAACCCTATAGGTAATTAGCATTAGAGAACATATGTGTATATTCCAATCAATCCCCATTTAGAGTGGTGTTATCCTCTATTAACTAATTGAATTAGTGTTGTGTTTTGGTTTTAAATTTGAGAAGAGCTCAGGCTGGTGAGGTGTCTATAGGATTCCGACTGAGCGCTGGGATTAGTGTGTGGTGTAATTATGAAGTGCCGGACAAGGACCTGATACGACCTTGGTCTGCACTCCACTTCTGGACTTTTGAAGCACTGACATGATCGTTTTCACATAGAGCAACCTTATATGTATCATCATGTTACGCAGGAAATTTATTATATTTGAGGTTTTGGACAATGGCACGATTCACTTTTTTAGATAAACATTCTTCAGTAGTGTGACTTTTTTGTTATGTAGCAGGGTTTGACAACATTGGACAATGCACAACACTGTTAGCTGTATATTTGCCAGACATGTTTACTAGTCCCTGAGGTGGAGTTCAAGTGAAATCTCAAGGAATTTTATTTTATTTTATTTATTTTTTTGGCAACTTTAGTGTTACTTGAGTCTGTATGAGGTGAGGCAATATTGTATGTGTTATAAACTTCCCTCATGTAGTTGGAAATTCCAATTCAAATTGCATAGAAATCAAGAAGTCCAAAAATTGGATTTATTGATTAATTTGAGTCCATGTACAGAATTGTAAGTCTTTAAAATAAAAACAGATATTGGTATATAGAGCTTTTTAAAAGAGCATGTTTGTTTATTTTTCACTTTCTCTTCTGTTTGTTTCCATTTTGCATTGTGTACTATGAATATTTTTGGCCCTGAATTTTTTTTTTTTATCTTTGTCTTCATCTTCTTCTTTTGATATTGCTCATTTGTAATTAAGTGAAGTGAAGTGACATTCAGCCAAGTATGGTGACCCATACTCAGAATTTGTGCTCTGCATTTAACCCATCCAAAGTGCACACACACAGAGCAGTGAACACACACACACACACACACACTGTGAGCACACACCCAGAGCAGTGGGCAGCCATTTATGCTGCAGCACCCGGGGAGCAGTTGGGGGTTCGATGCCTTGCTCAAGGGCACCTAAGTCGTGGTATTGAAGGTGGAGACAGAGCTGTTCGTGCACTACCCCCACCCACAATTCCGTCCGGCCCGAGACTAGAACCCACAACCCTTCGATTGGGAGTTGCATATCGCCGCGTAAACATAAAATCATGTCTGCATTTGTGATCGGAGAAACGACAAAAACTGGTATCTTCTTGAAAAAAAAAAAATTACTTACAGCATGTGAGACAGTAGCGCCAGACTGTCCTTGCAAAGTTGGAACAGACCAACTTTATAGAAAAAGCCTTTGAACCACAGAAGCATTGTAGGCTTCTCTATAGGATCAGGAAACAGTCCTCTATAAAATGCACTGCACACATCTTAAAATTTAGGTTGAGCTGTTCTGAAACAGTGTTGTAAATACAACTTAACCCTTTGAGAGGTAAGGTCCCACATATGGGATTTACACTGTTCAGCAGTGACGTCGCATAACTGCCAAATTCAACCTGGTTTCGCGCATTGGCTGGCGCTGAGCCAGAGAGAGACATGCACTGCTCTTGTCATATTATCACAGCTATGCAGTGTTCTTAACCACATAATGCATATTTTAGGTTTCAGACATTTAAATACACATAAGTGCTAGTAAAACAATAATTGTGGAGTTTTAAAAATACGCACGTCTTGGGAAGCAACAATAACAATCTATTCAAATGTAATTTGCAGATGTGTTTTATTCATATCAGATACATGATGTATGTCCTAAGCGACCAGCATGGATACACTCTTTCGGAAGGCCAATCAAAGTAGTTCCACTTTCTCAATGAAACACACAGCATCTCCACAACATGGAGGCAACAACAATACTACAGCGAGATTAAAAGTTACACCTTCTTTCTTTGCTTGAACATTTGGACAGTGTTATGCAAATCTTCCCACACAGTGACGTAGACATGTGGGGCTGTGTTTAAACAAAGTGTTTTTGGAGGGCGTGGACGAGTCTTAACTTTTAAATAGAATATCTCTTTGGAATTGAGCTTGTAAAACTCCAAATAGAAATAAACATTTTTTAAATTGCATCATATGACCCCTTTAAGTGTTATTTTGTTGGTGTATTTTTTAAAGGGTAGTTCACACACAATTTGTCATTTACTCAACCTCCAATCAGGGTAGCCATTTATTTTCATAGTATTTTTCCCCCTTAATACACAAGTCAATGGCTACCGTCAACTGTTTGGTTTCCAGCATTCTTCAAAATATTTTCTTTGTGCTCAATAGAAGAAAGAAACAGGTTTGGAAAAACTTGAGGGTGGGTAAGTAATGACAGGGTTACATTTTCTGAAGTGCACTACTCCTTTAAGGTTGAAAATTGTCTACGTTTGAGCAAGTGTAGAGAAGTGTGGTGTTCATTTACATTCAGAGATAGTGCAGAGGGGTAAGAAGAGAGGGTCATTGTATCTTTCAGCAGCAGAGTGAATCCACGAAGGCACATCATTAACATAACTGCTGTGACACAGCTTTGACCCTTGACCTGTGCTGGCTCCCTGGATCACAGTGGAGACAGCTCCTATCTGTTGCGTCTCACGACTCCTATGACAGAAACTCCAACCTCTTTCTTAATAAATGAGCTACATGAATTACATTTGTTCAGTTGCACAGGCGACCCTGACGTTCTAGCCTAACATAATTTTGTCTTTCAAAGAACATTCTTTGTCCTGTTCATTGAGAATGCACTATATTGTATTTAACCGAATATTGAGTGATTTTATACATCAGGAATACGTTTTGAATTGTTAAACACTTGGAAGGAAAAGCATGAAAATTGCTAGGCACAGTTATTGTTGGTTAATATTATTTCCCCCCAACCATACTATCTTGTTCATATCAGCAGAAAAAAAAATGTTTCTGAGGCAGGGAAGGGTATTACATTTTGATGAAAGTCTCTTTCTTTAGAATAAATTTCACTGATGAATCCTGCACAATAAATCTTTTTTTTTAATAAAGTCAAAATTGATTTGATTTTCCTTTCAGTTTTTGTCATGAATACATTGTTATGTGTGAGTGTGAGTGCGCAGTGCAATTCTGGGTACAAGTCTGTATTATTAACCAAAAAAAAGTTTTTAATCTGAAGATTTTGGATCTTCTTTCCAGAGAATACCTGGAGCCGAGCCAGTCATGCTTCAGAGAGAGAGAGGATGAACAATCGCACAATTACATTTCGATTGGAAACATCTGACCATTTGTTTTAATTAAAATCTAAGAAAGGTCCCTTTCAGCCAGTGTATTAAAACAGCCTTACAACCGGTTCCAATAGCTGACATAACTTCAGAAAAGAAAAATGGTGATGAAAACGTAAAAGAGAGAATAGCTGAGCCAAGAGACTGCTTAGTGTAAAGAGTACGAGAAGGTCCATCTCTTACCGAAAGCAATTAAATTGTGGTTATGGGGGTCTGGTAACATATGTTCAGTGTTGGTACGCAGGCCGCAGAAGGGGGCGGCTGAAATGCATAACCTTCGTAAGCCTGAATAATACGTGGAAATGGTGCGACATTTGTTGTGCTGTCGGCCACACTATCCTCTTACACAGACGAGCCTCTCCGTCGCTGAAGACATTCACAACTGGTGCCAAGGCCCAATAAATCAGCCAGTATCAAAGAGACCATGTAACGCTTTCTGGATTTCAGCATATGTGGAATCAGAACCTGTCTGTCAGCGGGCTGAGCCACTCAGGGGCGCGGGGGCGGAGCCTGGCTCTAATGAGGACCATATGTGGACGGCCGCACGAGGCTCTACCTGCTTTCATCCTATCATTGGCTGCCTCACAAAAGAGGGGAGCCCAGCACTGACAGCTTGCCTTAAAAAAAAAGGGGTGCGTTCTTAAATGCTTACATAAACAACATGGTGAAATACCACGACTGAGAAGTGAATTCAACATGATGATATCTGATAATTAAAACAGTAAGGGAGTTTTTAAAAGGTGCTAGATTACTTTTGACCAACAAGTAATTTTACTAAATTAATTACCATTCATTAGATTAAGGAGCTAAGTTATTGGAAATAATTATCAGTTGATAGCCAGCATGTAATATTTATTAATTTGTTGGTTCAACATTTGTATGAGTATATAAAAAACAAAGGCTAATTGTAAAAATGAAAATAATAATGATAAATGTAAAAAATTATAATATAAATCATTTTGAGGTCTATAAAATAAGTATGTGTGTGTGTGTGTGTGTGTGTGTGTGTGTGTGTGTGTGTGTGTGTGTGTGTATATATATATATATATATATATATATATATATATATATATATATATATATATATATATATATATATATATATATATTAGGGGTGTAACGATACGCGTATTCGTATTGAACCGTTCGGTACGAGGCTTTCGGTTCGGTACGCGGTACGCATTATGTACCGAACGGTTCGTTTGACTAATTAATTATATTTGGAAAATAAATAAAAAATTGTGAAATATAATGATATGAGTTCAACAAGGTAGCCAATAACCCAAACGACGTAACAGGCAACGCCCCTGACACCCCCGAAGAAGAAAAAAAACACCAACTTATATGTTTATGTTAGGCTACTCAGCAGGCGCTCGCGCGAGCAGTTCATGCACGGTACGCGGTGGCCAATGCGTTTAACAGACCAGAAATAGAAGATCCTCCAACAGGTCTGGAGTTTGTGTGCACTTTACCAATCGATCGGGGCATCCAAACAAGCATGGAAATCAATGAGCAGTACGATACAATTAACAGGCCTGCACGTTATTAGATAGAAGAACTGTTATAAATAGAACGTATGCACGGGCAGTTTTGAAAACTCCACCTACTTTGCTCTTGGCATAGTGCAGCGCAAATCGCATTGTATCTGAAGGGCAACGCTGAGCCCAGGGTCCAGCGCCGTGCATCCCGCGTCCTGTGTGAAAGACCCTTTAGCCATTTTGCAACGAGCCTTCAGCGCGTACTGAGTGAGCGAGCGCCTTACTCTATAGTGGAAAACGCAGGTTTTAAGAACATGCTTAATGTAATTGAGCCCCGTTACAATATTCCTTCACGAGCCCATTTCAGCCAGACCGTAATTCCTGCTTTGTTCCAAAAAACATAAGCCCTATAGAGAACCAATTGAGTAAAAACACACTCAATATAAAGAGTTATAGAGTTCCATATAAAAAGTTAAATCTTTGTATTTGTTCATAACTACTACAACAATATAACATTTTCATTTTTTTTATAAGGAGCTTTTTGTTTTATACAGTATGTTGCTAAGAAAACACCATAGAAGATGGGTAAAGAATAGCTCCATCATTGTTCAATGTAAAAAAAAAAACAAAAAACATACTTTGTTAGTTTTTTTTTAAATCAAGGAAATGTATCTGCCAGTTTTTTCTTTTTGCTGTATCTAAAACGTACCGAACCGTACCGAACCGAACCGAGACACCAGTGAATCGTATCGAACCGAACCGTGAATTTTGTGAACCGTTACACCCCTAATATATATATATATATATATATATATATATATATATATATATATATATATATATATATATATATATATATATATATATATATATATAGCACAGCATCTGTCTGAAGTAGCAATATTTTGTAACATGATAAAAGTCACTTTTGTGTGTGTGTATATATATATATATATATATATATATATATATATATATATATATATATTTTTTTTTTTTTTTTTTTTTTTTTTTTTTTTATTGAACAGAATTATATGTAAATATCCAATACACAGCACCATGAAATCCAAAGTGTAACTTATTATTTGCCCTGTTGGTACAATTTTTATCCTTTACAGCAAAGGCAGGTATATTTCTACAGTAAATCATTAGCTTTCCCCTTATTTACGAGCTGTCAGCAACAGTTAATACAGTCTCAGATGCACTAGTTGTTGAAATGCTCATTTGTATCAAAAGAGACAAACATTTAACCATTGCTAGTGCTGTCAGAAGCAGACAGGTCATCTTGTCGTTTAAGATGACCCTCGCTGTCATCTGTGGTTTAAAGTTCTCTGAGCAACTAAAAATGAAATTTTGTCCTATATATCTCTGCCTCCTGTAGCATCATCGCCTCTTTTTTTTTCTTTCTCACGTTACGTCTTTGGGCATCCTGCTGCTTTGGGTTTATGGTTCGTTTTCCATCTTGTCTCTCAGCAGAGGTAATGATCAAACTGTGTTACTGTTCTAGTATAACTTCGTCTTCTAAAACTCTCACTGGAGCCCATTTGACTCAGTGCTTTTACACGAGTAATGATTACTTGCATTTGTTCTGTTATTCTGTGTTGAATTTTATATGCATTTCAAAACTACGTTTCCTAATAATAAAGGACATTATATATATATATTAAAATATAATTTGCTATATTGTTTTAAAACTAAATAAATTGGACATAAAAATTATGCATGCACAGTATTTTAAATATTTTGGTAGTATTTGCATTGCATTGTGACACGAGTTGATAAGTTGATAACTAAATTGACAGGGATCATACTTTTAAATTAAATACAATTATTTTTCTTATTATTGTTATTAGATATCAGTTTGATATTAAAAATATGAAAGTAAAAATCACAGGAAAATTCAGCAAATATAAATCTTGTTGCAAACTAAACTTTCAAACCAGGGCCAGGCCTTGATGTAAAGCTGTTCTGGTTTGAAACTGGCCACTGGGGGATAGTTTAGTGCTTACGAAGGAAGGGCTGCATAGTGAGCATTCCAAAGATGAGCGTAATTGACAAGGAATCTGCAACTCTCTGGGATTTCAGATCCAGGGATCAAAGTCTTGTTACTTTCAGCTGACCGTGTTGCAAATCTCCGCTCAGCAGACGGTCTCACATAACAATCTTAAAGGCCTAATGACAATATCTGTGACATAATGTAACTGTAGTATAAGCTTGGATTATTTTGAGTTTGTTTACAGTACCTTGTTTGTCTGAAACATAATTTTGTACAATGCTTTTTATGCTGTATATATGTTTTATGCATTGTTTGTTTGATCTGTTCGATTAAAATTGTAGGCTTATTGCGTAGGAATCATTTTTATATAATACATGTACGCTACCATTCAAAAGTTTGGGGTTGGTAAGGTTTTAATTTAAGTTAATATATTGTAAAATGTAATTTAGTCCAGAATTAATTTTCAGCAGTCTTCAGTGTCACATGATCACTCAGAAATCATTCTAATATGATGATTTGGCGCTCAAGAAACATTTATTATCATCAATGTTGAAAACAGCTGTGCAGAAACCATGAAATATTATTTTCAAGATTCTTTGATGAGTAGAAAACTCAAAATAACAGTATTCATTTCAAATAGAAATCTCTTTCTCCATTATAAATGTTAAAAGATCAATTGATCATTCTTGCTGAATAAAATAATTGTTAAAAAAAATACTGATTAATGATTAGTGTAAATACAGTGCCATCTAAAACAATCAGACAGTCATTTATCCTTGTTAGGGGACTGATCTGGCACCAGTACACTATGCTAATGCTTTTCATATCCTAATAAATGATATTTGTTGAATGTTCTGTTTTCTCAGCAGATCTGTATGAGTCAGATGAGAGTTGGCGTCCTCCGGCCAGCTCAAGGTGACAGAGACGCATGGTCATCGATCCCTGTCTCGCCTCCTCTCTGTTATCAAACTGTAACATCATTATCTCCTACCCTTTGACCCCTTCTGATGGACACAGGTGACAGCAGTGCTTACATCAGCACAGCGAGGCGAGGAGGGTCATTATTATCACATTATTCTCATCCTCTCATCACCCAGGAGTCTGTCTGTGATCGTGTCTGCTGGGAGTCCTGGCGTAGATCAACACATCTTCCAATGCACTGTGGGTAATAAGAAACTCTGCTGATATCTGAATTCCAAAAGAGATTGTATTGTGTTTTTCGTTTTGCCATAGAGGAACGGAGGAAAAAGGCTCTGGCTCCAACAGTCATGCAACAGACATCATTCAAGGTAAGAACCAGTAATATAACTAATATTACAATGATTTGATGTCGCAATTTGAACACAAAGCAATACACTTTTTTTGTAGCCCATCCTATACTGTTTTTGGTGCAAATTATGTGTCGAGTGTTTTTAAATGCAATTGGATTTACAATTTCCATTTGGTGGATGATAAAATGGGCCCAAAGTCCCCATATACTAAAGGAGGAAACCTGACCTTGTCCAGAAACCAGAAGATTTACCAACAACTAACCCTAACAACTGCATAGCAATGTGCTAATAAAAAGACACAGAAATACAAACACGTCATCAATTGCCCTGAAAGCTGCCTTAGCATTTTACCAACATATTTTGCATGGGCAAGCACAAATGTTTTCCTCAGAAAACATTGTTTAAGGCAGTATAACTGCAATCCATTTATCTCTTTGTCACATTAGTTACAGTTTCAGTATGGTGCATATACTGTATGAAACATCTCAGAGGACAAGGAGGAAATAATTAGTAAATGGGTTATACACATAAATAAATACACTTGTTCATGCTGCAGCTGTGCTAAATTGCCAGATTGATTAAGTTCTTTGTTGCTGTGAGTGAATGAAAGTGCGCTCCCCTGGGAATGAGTTACAAGACAACATGTCAAAGACAAGCTCTCTCCTCCCTGTATTACACACACTGAGATCCAGTCAGTACAGCTCAGGGCCATTATTCCCAGAGGGCCATGGTGTTTCAGGTCTGGGTTATTGGCTCTCTGCTCCACTTCATGTAAATGACTCGTGGTGTAATTGAAAAAAGAACTCTCAGGCGTGTTTGTCCACTTAATCCTTTTAAGATCATTATGAGTGTAGTCAGTGGGCTTGACCCAGCTGCAGCGGGATGGGGAACAATGGGGTCTGTCTCCGGGGCGGGTCGATCTCCAGACCCAGCGGGCCAGAGGTTAATGAATGATTATTTCTCACTTTGTAATCTAGCTGGATCCATGTCTCACTGCAGGGCCCTCGTCCCTGGAGAACATTTGGAGAACTGAAGAAAAAGCACAGCCAGGCGCAGAGCGACGCATTAGACACACTGGTGATTAGATTGCATTTTTAGATTTGTTTTTTTTTTTTTTTGATCCTACAGTTATTTAATCCTACTTATAAAATAATAAGACGCAATTCAATATTGTGTGTAAAATTATTTAATTATGTCATCCTGGTATCACGGACTCGCTCTCTCATTTCATCATCATCATGTCATCATTCAGCTCAGGTGCAGTCAATTAAACAATATTGACAGAAATGTTGGCTCCAACTGAGCAAGCCAAAGGCGACAGTGGCAAGGAACCAAAACTCCATCTAAAAGAAAAAAGAAAACTTGGGAGAAACCGGGCTTATTGATAATAATCAGAAAATCAGCGCATTAGACTGATTTCTGAAGGATCATGTGACACTGTATTGTTGTGAGAGTAATGATGCTGATATTCAGCTTTAAATCACAGGAATAAATTACATTTTAAAATATATCATAATAGACCATAGCTATCTGAAATTGTAATAATATATCACAATACTGCTCTTTTTATAGTATCTCTTCTTAAATAAAAGCAGCCTTGGTGAGGAGAAATCATTCAAAATCTCATTGATCCTAGCTGAGTTGTAGTTCATGTGCTATTTTTTTAATTTTATATGCAACCAAATTTTCATGCAGCTATGAAAATGAATATATTTGTAAGTTGTAATTTATGTTGGAGCAATAATAACAAAAGGTTTGGAAAATGTACTATAATTAAACCTATAAAATCAACATGCCTCTGTCATCTTTTTAAGGGTAGGAAATGTAATGTTCTGAGAGAGGATTCTGCCTAGGAATTCACAGCGAGAGACGAGGAAATCAAACTTCAGTAAGTCTCAGAAATATCTCCATCTGAAATAACACAGAGACATTGTCTCTGCTTCTCCTTGTGCCCAGCCGAATGAGTAATATCTTCCTAGGTTATTGCGTGCAATGCATAAATATCCATCTACAGTGGCAGAAAACTGTGCAGAATAGACTGTCCCAGGCTATTGTTTCATACTGTGCTGTTTGATGTCGGAGTGGCTTCCTGGACAAATCCCGTATGAGCGATTTGTTTGCATCCACTTGGCTGCTAAATAACTTTTCACATCAAAGAGGGCCACTGTGTCCCGCTCACACAATGGGATCATGACGGGTGATGAATGACGGGACTGTGGACGAGAGTAATGCCTTCCGCTCGTCTGATGAATATCAGTGTGTACAGATTTATGCCCTTGAAAACTATAACAAACACCAAAAAAAAAAAAAAAAAAAAAAAAAAAAAAATGCCCAAATGAAAACATACTATAGAAAAATAATCTTTATATCTACATATATATATATATATATATATATATATATATATATATATATATATATATATATATATATATATATATATATATATATATATATAATTATTTTACAGTGTTATCGGTTATAAAATAAAACATTTATGTCAAAATTATCAAAATGATACAGTAAATAAACATAATAATAATGGTTATTGATGGTATACTGATTAATAATAATACTATTTATAAAATATTTATGTTAATACATTTATTTATATATACATACACACACACACACACACAGGGGCGTAGCAACTGGGGGGGACGGGGGGGACACGTCCCCCGCACTTTTAGAAACAGGTGATTCTGACCCCTGCTCATTTTTTTTTATATATAGGATCCAGCGTGAATATTTCCTGTAGTGTTCTCTGATTTGTTACTTAGATTTGAGTGAAGTAACATTCAGCCAATCACAGAGCGAATCATCTCCTGGGCGCGTCTGCTATGAGCTTCAAATCTCTTGTTGCTCTTCTGAATTTTCGTTCGTTCGTTTGTTCACTTTGCTATTAGGCCGTCTGGGATAAAATCTTACTGTCTATGGATAAAATGCACCCCAGAAAAAAAGCAAAGGACGATGACATCCTTTTTAACCTATTGAACCCGTATGGACCTCGTCACGTCGCGCCAGATTCAGTGTGTTAAATGCTCTCCTAATTGTCGCTTTGGATAAAAGCGTCTGCTAAATAAGACGTAACAATATTATTGGTTTCCGCTGTCTTTTGTTTGTCTACGTGCTGCTCGCGGAGTAAAATTATAATTTCACAATAAATCATATTTGTTTTGCAACGAATATCTTAAAATACTTTATCAAATTTTGTTCTTTTAATTCATAACTGTTACTTTATGTCCTAACTGGTCTGTAGGAAAGGCAGGCTGTGACGTCACTGGCGAGAGGGGGCAGTTGCTCAACCTCTCCAGAATGTGTAACAGGTGAGATTTGTATAAAAAAAGCAGATTGACTATCTTAAAGCTGCGGTAGGGAACTTTTGACGCTCTAGCGGTTAATAAACAGAACTGCTTGCGTCTTGCGGAAGAACATTGTAGCCGGAAATACTTCTCTCTGTTTATGTCTATGAAGAATCACAAAGGTACTGGGTTACTCCGCCGCGGTATCCCCGAAGCAATCTAAAATAGTCTGAATATAAACATTTATTATAGGTGTACCCTAGTGATTCAGGACAAGCCAAAAACACGGTTTGGAAAATGGATTCATGGTGTACTCGCTTATTATATACATTTTTCTACATTTTGAACACAAACAAAGTTACGGACCGCAGCTCTGATTGGTTATTTTTTACCGGGAGTGATGTATTTCTGCAAATGGCAATAGGACCACTGGGAGGAGCCAGAGGAGCTTGATTTTTTTCACAGATTATCTGTCTCATAATTTTCATAAAATGTATGTTGTATAAAATTACTGTAGATGTAATCTGTATACTCATTTAACACCTGTTTTTGTCCAACTGTTAAAAAGAAAAGTTATTGTTCAAATGTAGTGCAACTGAAATATTGTAAATGTCATAAAATATCTTTATTTCATTAAAAAAAAAAAAATTATAGATGGTCTCCCATTGGTCTCAAAGTCCTGCAGTATTTTTACATTTTGAGTATGATTTAACAAAAATATGTTCCTGTAAGCTATCATGTCATGTTCCCAAATTTGAAAAAGTAAAATGCCAATTGGTATTCTATTTAGAATTTATTATGAACATCAGCTGTCCCCCCCACTTTTAAAATGGCTATATATATATATATATGTGTGTGTGTGTGTGTGTGTGTGTGTGTGTGTGTGTGTGTGTGTTTGTGTGTGTGTGTGTGTGTGTGTGTGTGTGTGTGTGTGTGTGTGTGTGTTGTAGTAGTAGTAGTAGTAGTGGTGGTGGTAGTGATAGTAGTGCTTGTTTTAAATATTAAAATGTTAAAATAAAAGTTTTATGAATGTACAAAATCAAATTTACTAAATAAACAAAATGTTATAATATATATTCATAAGAATGTATTAATTAATAATTGTAAAATCGAATAATTATATAATATAATAATATATTAATTAATATTAATAACCAGTTTTATTTTAACCTGTTAACTGTCACTCACGTTTTTGAAGATAGACTTGAATGTGCATGATACAAACCTAAATTTGTATAATTCATGACTGAAAACATTTTGTAACATGATTTTGATGTACCATTTACATGGTAATGCAATGTCTGATTTTAAAATGGGTTTTGAAGTAAGTGATATATAACTTCTGATGATTTCTAAAATGTGATAGAGAAAAAGGCAACGAGGAAGTCTTTTTTTTAAACAAAGGTCAAAGCTCCTTTTGTAATGTAGATTTCTGAGGGTGCATTCTTGTCATACATTCATCTATTACTTTTCCTACATAATTTTTAACATAGAATATTGGTAAAATATATATTTGGGAGTCTTAGACCTTTCCAACGATATATAGTTTGTCAACATTAGATTAGATTTGATTGTAATATATTATAGTCAACGTAGGCGTCCCGTATACGGGACGGGGTGACATTTAACAGGTTAAAAAGGTGAAAAATGTTTTTTACAGTGTGTTATTGGTGAAAAAAAGATATTAAAATGATACAATGTTAAAATTTAATAAAATATGATGAGTATTACTATTATTTATTAAATATGTAAATTACTAAATTAATTTATATTAATATTATTAGTTACTTGTTTTAAGTATTAAGTTATATAAAGTATATAAATGTAGTACAACTACTACTACTACTACTACTACTAATAACTATTATTATTATAATTGTTGTTTGTTAAATTGTTAAATTGAATAAATGCCATTCCATATATTAAATGTTTTATGAGTCATTAGTTTTGTGGGTGGTGGTGGTCATCTTTGATGTCTTTTAATTGACTTGTCAACTCCTAGACATTTAAAGACATTCACTCCTCCACCAACACAAATATAAACACTTACTGATTTATTGATCTGCTCTCTTCACCTAGAATGGGCCGCCGTCTTTCCCACACACCGTTCCTTTCATTGTGCCATTTACTGTCAACAGAGTCTTCTCCTGTTCTTCAAGGTGTCTTTGAGACGGCCTCTGTTAAAACCACCAGATGAGTGATAAATGAAGCCGCGATCTGCGCAGTGGTACTTTCATTTCTCCCACAGTATAGCATGGACATATGGCCATTGTTTATGGGAGTTTGGCGTCTATACCAAGTTGTTTGCCTGCTATCAAAGAAGAATAAAACAAATGCATGACTGAAAAACAAAGATGAAGTTAGATGATAGGCACTGGGTCAATTGTGAGGTTATTTTCAGTAGTTTCATGCAGAGAGTGCACATTAACTGCAAACCATCTGAAACATTTTAAAGTGATTGACAAAGCGTGTAAAGTTCAGTCCCACGCTGTAGAGACAAGCCTGCCAACCCTTCAAACACTCCTTCAGACTGAGTTTTTAGAGTCTTAAATGTCTTTTTCAGCAGACTCTCGTTTGACATTGAGATGATCTAATCATGAGAACTTTACAGCAGTAAAATGATTGTCACCGTTTTGAGAATAACACGCCATGTGCGATCACTTGAGTCAGTAACTGCAGCAGGAAACAGTGTAAATCTTTCTTTCCGCACTACACACTACTGTAGAAGATCGTTTAGGAAGTGGCGTCTGCTTGGCAACGATGCCAACTCTCTCACGCTAAAGGATGTGCTGAGAGCCATATCCTGTGTCTTTACTAATCACAGAAAAGCATTTCACGCTCTGTCATTTCCTCTGGTGGAGCTTCTCTCTCTGGACCAGAGTAAATATAACCTGTCTGACTGAAATACACTGGAGAAATGATGTCTGCTCGCACGACAAGGATAAATCTAGTTGCAATTTTTATTTTTTAAAATACGTTGATACACTAGTGAACCTAAACATTTCCTATGAATACTTGATCTTTTCAATGGATAGAGAAAGTTTTCTACACATCTGTGTCAATTTGTGTTAATTTATTTACTTATTTTGTCCATGCATACTGTATATCAGAAGCATTATTTGACCAACAATTTTGCATGATTATATACTGTTGCATGAGTATGCAAGATATAATTCTTATGTAGTTTTTTTTTTTTCATATAATAATAAAAATAAACTTTTTTAATCTTATAAGATAGTTTAGTGTATCAGTAGTGTTCGCATTATTCCTAGTAGTTTTTTATGTAATACAATTATTATTATTATTATTATTATTAATTGTTCAGCAGTATTATAATTTATAAAGATCATTTACAGAATGGCGGCAGTATAACTAAACAGCCTCTAATGTTACTTCCACTTCCAGAAAAAAAAAGGGAAAAAAAAGCCATTGCCGGAAACAACAAACAATATTTTATTCATTTTTGAAATATGTAAAACTATTTCCAGTGTGCATGAGGTGTAAATTTAGACATACTCAGACACTTTCATTCTGTTCTGTCATTGATCTGAGGAGCCACAGAGGAAGAGAGCACACTTCTCTCAACACCACACAGGAAGCCTTGGCTGCTCTGACGTCAATCAGGGAGGTTCTCCTCACCGATTGGCTGGTTCTTACTCTTCTGAGTGCCAGGGGACGGTGCCAGTGGGACAGGAAGCTGGTGTAGGTGGAGCGAAGTTGCCCAAAGCTCATGGGTACAACAGAGAGCTAAAAGCACTCAAGGCCAACAAACGTGCTTATGAGTCCACATCCTCCCTGGAAACGCTACCTTTCTCAGCCGTTTCCTCTTTTATTTTACATGCCATTAGTGTTTTAAATCGGGAAGAGTTAAAAAAAAATCTAATAAAAATAAACTTTCAAACTTTCAGGCTGATTTTCACAGGCAAATGTCTGTAAGTTAGCATTGTGATCATTGTGATTTTACTCACTGCATTGTCTTTCGACAGGTTTGATTTGAGGTGATACTTTGTGAACTAAAGCATCTGTTTTATATGCCTTGAATGTAAATGTAAATGTAAATTAAATTTACGAAAGCAAAACACTTAAACATCTATTATTGTGTGTATATTCTTCCATTCAGCAAAAATCTGCTTTAGGTTCATTCTAAATAATGTATGGGACGCTGATTATATATATATATATATATATATATATATATATATATATATATATATATATATATATATATATATATATATATATATATATATATATATATATAAAAAAAAGTAAATTACATTTTAACATACTGTATATTAAAATAAAAAACAGCTACTTTGAATTGTAATCATATTTCACAATATGTTTTTTTATTGATTTATTCAAATAAATGCTGCCCTGCTGAAATATTTCCTTCAAATGCATACATTTTTTTTTTACTGACACCAACATTTTGAATGTTATTGTAAACAAATATATATATTTGTTTGAAAAGTAATAACATTGCATTAGTCTCCTTAACAAGCTGTGCAATTTGTGATATTTGCCTTAACTGCAAAGTTACATGCTGATGTTTAATATTTAAAGATAAGGGATCCGTTTAAATCTCTAACCCTATTGTGTATGAGCAATAATAATAAAGATTCTTGCTTTAACCAAGACTACTACTAATCTGTTAATTATGCTTTTCATTCAGCTAGGCTCCAATGTGACTCCATCTCTTCATATAGAGGCAGAATTAAAGGTCAGACATTCAACTGACAGTGTCTCTGTCACACACACATATACTGATCTGAGTGTGATGCGTGAGGGGTCACTGGTTCTGTTACTAAGGGTACATGAGGGGATGACACTGAGGAGCAAGAGGATATGAGCCAAAGATGCTTCAATTCCCCTGTCTCTAGCTCTTTTTCTCTCTCTCAGACCCTCAGGCTATGGTGACCCTCTCCATCCCCATCCCATCACTGCCAATACGGCTGTCTACGTCACTGCTCTGTGTGTGTGTGTACTGGGCGAAGGGTTGTAGAGAGACATGTTGGTCCCTCAGCTCTGCTGGTGTCCTGGGGCTCACACCAGGTGTTCACACTTTTGCTAATGAAAGAGAAAAGAGCAGGCGAGAAGCAGGGAGAGCAGCCAAACTGAATGAGCTCCGGCTCTGCTTCAGCATTAACATCTCTATTAAACGCTAGCCAACATCTGCTACTGCTGAACAGGCAAAAACCGTGAGCGATCTGCCATGTATATTTGTCTTTATTTTGACTGAAAGGCAGCCCGCTAGTCATTTGTCACTTTTGCATGGAAGTAAAAGATATGTAAGCGGGTTGAGCCGCTATGCATGATGACATTGCTTCTCATGTTACCTAGTACGTACACATTTTTTAAAATAACTTTTTGACAATGAAGAAAGAATGTTTCCTTACAGTTCTTTGTTCAAGGTCCTCAGCTCCCCTTGTAAAAAAGAAGTGTGCTTAATTGTATTTATTATGCACTTGTAATATACTGCAAATCTTAAAAGTGTATTTCTAAAAAAAAAAAAAATCTGTATTAGCCAGTAATATAATATTAATATAATAAAAGGCCACTTAAGATAACTTAACAAGAGTACACTTTCATGGCTGTTTCTTGACAAGCATTTAAAAAAAGTTCAATTTGTAAACAAAATTTTATTTTAAAGTATATAATGTACATTTTACATCTTTTTCCTCATGCTTTAAAGAAGTACACTTATTTTGATGTATTTTTACTTACATACAGCACATGTAAAATACTTGACTATAATTTCAACTGTGATGTGTTATTCAGTATTATATTAAATAATATTTTAAATGTACTAAATTGCAACCAGTTGGGTGTATTGCATTAATAAGTAACACGTTACTATAATTTTATTACTTCCCTGGTTGGAAAAATAATAATAAAAATAATAATAAAGCAAGGGATTATTCTTAATTTTTCTGTTATTTAAATACAGTTACTTCTGATGCAATTGTAATAAATACTGTATATACTATAGAACAGTTCTGTAGTGTATTTAACATCTTATGTTAAAATATACTCTACATTTTAAATGTAACATTCTCCCTTTAAATACTTTGATCAGTTCAAGAATAATTTATGTGATTTTTTATTTATTTGAAAGAATGTAAAAAGATCATTTTTGTGTCTATCCTTGTATTGTTCAACTGGATGAGGTTAATGTGAGTTTTTGAAAGTAATTAGTAATAAGTAATGCAATTAGTTTTAGAGAAATTAATTAGTACCGTATTCTAATTACAATAATGAGGATGTAATTAGTAGCTAGTCATTCATTTCTTATTTAGAGCAACTTACCCAAAGACGATTGCAATGCCATTACATTTTTTTAATTACAAATATATGTAAATAAATGACATCAGAAAAAAGGCACTTAAGTACAAAGAAAAAAATCCAGCTTACTACATTTAATGTAAATTATAAACATAATACATTTTCAATTATATGTCAATTATATGTTTAGTTTGCACTTAACTGTATTATTTTAAAAAATATAATTTATGTTATACTATAAATAGTATTTTTACAAAATATGCTAAAATGTACTCCGATGTCAGATGGGATAGCATGATTGACTCATTGCACACTTATAAATCTGATGCACTGCATCATATTTCTCATGAATAATGAGTTTTTATAAATTGTACTCATTTGACATGCTGCTTTTTCATACTGTGTTGCAGGAAATTGTGCATATTCAGATGCAGGATTAGTGTCCTTATTAGGATGGTCTTCATCACCTAAACAGTTGAGTTTGAGTATGTGAGCGAGAGTGAGAGAGACAGAGAAAGATGAAGGAAGAGTGCATCCCAGACTGGGACTTCATCCATCATTGGAATCAGCATGTGCTGTAATTACTGTGTCAAATGGATGGGAAGATGCCTTTGAGGAGGATGGCGGCTATGTGTGTGTGTGCGCGCGCTTGTGCATCTCCCTCCTGATCATTTTCCTCTCCCGAGTTACTTCCTCCAGCACTGTCATCTGTCATGCCTACATATGCTGTCACCGAGTGCTGGCGGCTCTGGCCAATCCCTCCACTGCAGAAACAGCAGGATTTCATACACGCTGAAGGTTATATATCACATCAGTCGATGAGAAGGCTATACATTAGGGGAGACTGATGCGATTTGGGCAGTGACAGCTATTCCACAACACAGCTGTAACCTTTTATCAGCACAAAATATTGTCAGTTCTTACAGTGCTGGCCTGAGATCAGAAGCTGGAAAGGTGATCATTTACATTAAAGTGTTAGTCTGAGCCACAGCGATAGCATACAGGTTTTAGGCACACTGAGCCGACAAGCTCATGCAGGACGCATGGGTTTGTTTTCCTTGTAATTAAAATAAGCACTGACATAGCAGCATTGTTAAAATTAAATTAGCAATCATCTAGAACACCCTAGCAACAGCACAACAATGGGATAAATGTACTTTGGTGACCACTCAGCAACCACTAAGAGCACCCTTGCAATAGCATAACAAAGCAGCATGTTAAAACTAGATTAGAAACCACTTAATGATAATCTAGAAAACCCTAGCAACTGCACAGCAATGTGCTAAAACTACATTAACAACCATCTAGAACACCCTAGTGACAGCATAGCAAACATGTTAAAACAACATTAGCAACCATGTAGAGCACGAAGTGACAACATGCCAGTCTAGAACATGCTTAGCTTTAGCATAAAAACCTCGTTAAAACTACATTACCAACCACCTAAAACAATATAACGTTGTGCTGAAACTACATTAGCTATTCATCTAAAACACCCTAGCGACGGGATTGCAATATTTTCAAAAATAACAACCATCTAGAACATCCTAGTGACAGCAGAGCAACACTAGATTAGCAACCACTTTACAACATTCTAGAACGTTTTAAAACTACTTAACAACCACCTGGAAAACCTTAGCAACAGCATAACAATGCACCAGTGATGTTTAGAATACAATTGCAACCCCTTAGCAACTACTGAGAACACCCTAGCATCGCAACACACTTAAATCCATATATAGCATCTTAGTCACTATATAGCAACTTCTATATAATGAAAACAAAATGAATTTGCTATATTTTCAAAAGTTTGACTACTGATGCTAAATATTTAATACAAACACTTCACTTTCTCAGATTTTACAATGAATCGTGTGTGTTTACAAAAGAACTGAACCGTATTAAGATCTGGTGTGTTTGTTGTGAGAGCAGTCGTGACACTGGCTGTAGAGTGAATCCAAGAGCTCATATGTTGATGGAGTGTGAAGCAGTGATGTGTGTGAGACATGTTTCTCCTCCTCTCACATGAGCAGAGAGTCCCGGGGCCATATGGCTCAGCTGGAGCTACCAGGAGTGCTCAGGCGAAACCACGAGGTGGAAACGGTTTACTCGCTCCACTGATTCAGAGTGTTATCAAAGAAGCTCTACCCCCACCCCACCACTCCACTGCCCCAGGTATTTGCCTTGACTGTGTGACAGGAAAAAAATGGTAAAAGCAATTGACCCAGCGCTGGCCGCTGTATCCTCAATCCGGATGAGGACGTCTCGTAAAAATACAGCAAAGCAGGATGAGCCAGAGGAGAGTATGTAAACGTTTGTGAGGATCCATATACCTTTGGCTTCCTATGAGAGGTGTCTGATGGGGCTAGTTTTAAAGATCATATAAGGTTGTGTCCCTGGTGAAATAAGTGATCGGAATGGATGGGGAAGAGAGGAAACAGTCTGGAGTAGTTCCTGTGTATTGCAACCTAATGCACTTTTATAATGAAGAAGTGTTGATTTAATTATTAGTTAGATTTACATTTAACTTCACACTCTTCTAATCTGCACCAAAAGTACAACAAGACAGTATGCCAGTATTGTGACTTACAATCAAAAGATTGCTTACTTAATTTTTTTTTTTTTAAATATAATTATTTTTTGTTGGTTCATTTTGTTTGATTGATTGTTTATTTGAAAGAATGCTTTCAAAGAAGGTAATTATTTTATTCAGCAAGGATGCATGAAATTGATCAAAAGTGACATCAAACTGTATTAAGTTTGTTGTAAGAGTTTATAAAAACATTTATAATGCTACAAACAATTTCAAATTAATGCTGCTTTTTTATTTTCTGTTCATCAAAGAATCCTGGGGGGGGTCTATAACATTTTCCACAAAAATATTAAGCAGCACATCTGTTTTCAACACCAGTAATAATAAGTAATATTTCTCGAGCAAATCAGCATATTAGAATGATTATATAAGGATCATATGGCACTTAATACTGAAATATTGATGCAAAAAAATTCAGCTTTACATCACACTTATAAATTACTTTTAAAAAATTCAAATTGAATTTTTTTTCAAAATTGAAATTATATTTTACATTATTAGTTTCACTGTATTTTTCATCAAATAAATGGAGCCAATGCCACTATATATATATATATATATATATATATATATATATATATATATATATATATATATATATACTGTATATATATATATATATATATATATATATGTATATATATATATATATATATATATATATATATATATATATATATATATATATATATATATATATATAGACAGTATATTAATTTATTAAAATGCATTACTGTTTAGTAAAAAAAAAACTTAAAAAAAAAAAACTAAAAACCGCAGTTGCAACTTTAGCCTTAAATTTATCAATCAGGTTAAAAAGACTACCATCACAAACTTCTCATCTTGCATTTATGTACACTTCGAAAATCCATTGGAACATACAGGTATGCATATATTAGTATGCACTATTTTCATCATACTATATTGATTTGCGATGCAATCTTGCCAACTGTTTAACATGGATAGTGTACAAACTTTTAAACCCTTGTGTTTGTTCAGTGCTTTTGTAAGCCGAATCAGCTACTATGACAACATCAAGAAGTCCTTTAGTCCACTGATAATAGTTCATTTGATTGTTAAGATTGTTAACTGGAAGTCAGATTTCAGTGATTGAGTTTTGGTACATCAGTAGCTGGTCACATCTGGTTATTAGGTAGTTCACCAGCCATTGTGGCTTGTTTGTTGCAAGTTTAGCATGGTCTGCTGGTTTGGACCAGCCTATGGCAATCAGAGACAAGCTAGAAAAATAGCTCCAGTAATAAAAAACAAAAACAAAAGACATACACATAATTTCCCAATCTAGTGCAGTCACATTTTGGTGAGTTACACTAACAGGTTTTGTGCTTTCAGTGCTGTTGCAGCCGCAGGTTTTTTAGGAAGTGGCAGCTCTCATGGGCTATTAGGAGTGTGTAACATTCAGTGCCATATGCTAGCTGAGTGTTTAGGAACAGAAAACGAGCCGCTGTGTGGCTAAATGTAACACATATTTTGGCAGTTAATTACTATGGTGACATCTATAACCAAGACTGGACGACACACGGCAAAGACAGAGATGAGACGAGCCCTCTTGAGACAAGTGGGAAGGGGAAAGAAAGGTAAAACGTGCAATTGATGTTTGCATTTTGGTTCAGATTTACCATATGTTGCTGTACTTGTTGCAGATATTTAAATCCATTCCTTCCTAAGCTCTTCCCATCTATATTTGCGCCATGTATGATGGTGCAAGGACTCAACCATCCTGAATTGCATCACTACTCCAATTCTGCTCATGTAACTGGTTTGCACACTAAGCTTCTAAACCCAAATTATATGCTGATACTTTGACCAGGGTCAAGCCTCAGGTCAGGGTCTTTATTACAAGAGTGGAATAAAATGCCTCTCTTCCTTTCCTCCACTGCAGATATACAAAGCACATGTCATCCAGATGGCCGGAGGGTTATTTTAAGCAGCCTCTGGCTGAGTGGCGTGCGTCGCGTAATCAGCATGCAGGGAGAGGTAATTTAAAGATGTCTCGTCTCTGACAAGAATTAAATTGTATTTTGATTTTCTCATTAGCCTAATCTCAAGTGGGCCTCGTTATTGTGTAATTTTCCAGCGTTGACACGACATCTTGTTTTGGGAGCTGACAGCCTTATGCTGTCGGGGAGGCGGAGGGGGTATCAAGTGTGAGCTTGGAGGACACTGATTGGTCCCCTCCCCCTGAGTCAGTATGAGTGGGGATGTTATATATCGACACCTGGGGCATGGCTGGGGAGGGGGGACGTGACTGGCATGAGCCTCTCCGATGCATCTTTCAATGTCACTTTGTTTTTGAGATGCCATCACTTTTACAACAGAGTAAATGAGCTTTTCAGAGTCCTGGCGTTTCTCTCTGGGAGGCTGTCGGAAATTCCGTTATTCCGCTGCCAGTTCCCTGTGTGTCCGCTGAATCCAATAAGACTGGCAAGCTCTAATGAAGCATGTCTGTCCATGAAAGCATGCTGACACTTCGATCTCTTCAGGTGTACGTCATCATTTTCTGTAAAAACAGTGAAAATCTGGCATGTTTCTTAATGTCGAGCCATATCGAAGTCCTCCAGGGCTGATCTGTTTGTTTAGGCCCTGATATACTTGTGGCAAAGTTTTGTTGTTGTTATTGTTCTTCACTTAGGGATAAAAATAAGGTTTAAAAAACAGCAGTATACTGTTAAGGCCAATTTGCACCAGAGCATGTTTTTGAGATGCCATCACTTTTACAACAGAGTAAATTAGCTTTTCAGAGTCCTGGCCTTTCTCATGGGAGGCTGTCGGATATTCCGTTATTCCTGTGTATTTCGGCACTCCAGTCAAGTCATGGCATGTTTAATGGCAGTTTTCCTTTTTTATGAAGTCTTTTTGGAAATAATCTGAGTTTATGCACCCCAGTTTCTGAGTGAAAAAAAGCATTATTTGTAAAGAGAGAAAAAAAAAATTGTTTTTGCTATTGTTCACTCAATAAAGTTGAGCTTAGATTAATGAGGCTTACAATCAATCATCTACAAAATGAAATACCAAACCTCTGCTATTCAGTTATTCCAATAGTTGTTCGTGATTTAGCATAACAAGAAATTTACAAAAATCGACCACCACAAGTGTAATATGGTGGGATACCCCCCCCCCCCCCCCAAAAAAAAAAAAAGTTCAAATGTTATCAAAATTATATTTTTATTATAGCCCTTTAAAGCCAGTAGGTTTTAAATGTATAATGCAATGACATGAACTAGCATTTTCAGTAAAAAGAAACACACTACAAGTTGAAGAAGAAGGTTGCATAGCCCAGAACTGAGACTGTTCCTATTTTAGTTCAAGATAAGCATTTCTTCTGAAATCTGAGTATATCTATTGCGTAGTTTCAACCAGCATTTTCTCTTATGCATTTTATTGACTGTCAAATTTTTGACAGCGGAGATAAATCATCTTCCCTAATATCTTGGATTCTTGCCTTGGTTTCTGCTTTCTGTTGCCAGTCTTTAGCAATCCAAATGTGAACAATATGACCCCAGCACAGCTCCCTACACCTGTTGTGCTGAATCCTGTACTGAGACAGGTATAATGGGCTTCATTTCGAAGCAGAGACACAAGCTGTTAAACATATCTGAAGCACCAAACACCGAAAGGTAGGCTGGAATGTTATGCTGTTTTCTAAGGTATCTTGCCCATCGTCAAGTTTAGAGTCAGTAAGATTTTTATTAAGAAATTATTATTATTATTATTATTATTATTCAATTCAGCAATGATGCATTAAATTGATCAACAGTGACAGTAAAGCCATTTATGATGTTGCAATGTTTTATTATGAGTTTTAAGATTTCTATTTCAAATAAACTCTAAAAAATATTAAGCCGCACAATCATTTTCAGCATTTATAATATTAAGTAACATTTCTTGAGACCAAATCAGTACTGGATCAGTGGCTGTTGAAAATTCAGATTTATCATCAGTTATTAATTACCTCTAAAAAAATATTAAATAGATGTTGCCAGCTAACGGCCTGCTGCAGGATAAGAAAGGGCCACAGCATTAAAAATAGCTTTGGCTTTTTGGGGTTGAAAATGTGTTTGCTTACAAAATAAGACAAATATGCTAAGAAACTAAGTTTCCACTTTCTGAATGATAAAAACAAAAAACAATAATAAAATGATTATAACATATAATAATCATATATTATAATAATTATAATATAATTATAATATATATCATATTAACATATTATTACATGGAACAGGTATCAATGTATAAGTTGTAAATGTATTCATCATAATATATTATATTAATCTTAATTAGATATTTACATATCAGGTAACTTAACAGAACACATAGTATATAATATAGTAATATTTCACAGTAATTCTGTTTTACTGTACTTTTAATCAAATAAATGCAGTCTTGGTGAGCAAAAGAAACTTTAATATACTATAAGCCACAAATCTTTAAAAATTAGTTAGTTATTGTTAAATTCTTAAATGTGTCATTACAGACATTTGACACATACAAATACAAACCCGATTCCAAAAAAGTTGGGACAATGTACCAAATTGTGAATAAAAATGCAATGATGTAGAAGTTTCAAATTTCAATATTTTATTCAGAATACAAAATAGATGACGTATCAAATGTTTAAACTTTTTTCCCCTTAAAATGTATCATTATCATGCACCTTTCAGCAATGATGGTGTCTTTCCAGATGTGTAAGCTGCACATGCCACATACACTCATGCAACCCCATACCATCAGAGATGCAGGCTTCTGAACTGAGCACTGATAACAACTTGGGTTGTCCTTGTCCTCTTTAGTCCGGATGACATGGATTCCCAGTTACAAAGAACTTACATTTTTGATTCGTCTGACCACAGACTTTTCACTTTTTCACTTTGCCACAGTCCATTTTAAATGAGCATTTGCCCAGAGAAAACGCCTGCACTTCTGGATCATGTTTAGATGTGGCTTCTTTTTTTGACCTATAGAGTTTTAGCTGGCAGTGGCGAATGGCACGGTGGATTGTGTTCACTGACAATGTTTTCTGGAAGTATTCCTGATCCCATGTTGTGATTTCCATTACAGTATCATTCCTGAATGTGATGCAGTGCCATCTAAGGGCCTGAAGATCATGGGCATCCAGCATGGTTTTCTGGCCTTGACTCTTACGCACAGAGATTGTTCCAGATTCTCTGAAACTTTGGATGATATTATGCACTGTAGATAATGATAACTTCAAACTCTCTACAATTTTTCTCTGAGAAACTCCTTTCTGATATTGCTCCACTATTTTTCGCCGCAGCATTGGGGGAATTGGTGATCCTCTGCCCATCTTGACTTCTGAGAGACACTGCCACTCTGAGAGGCTCTTTTATACCCAATCATGTTGCCAATTGACATAATAAGTTGCAAATTGGTCCTCCAGCTGTTCCTTATTTGTACATTTAATTTTTCCAGCCTCTTATTGCTACCTGTCCCAAATTTTTTGGAATGTGTAGCTCTCATGAGATACAAGATGAGCCAATATTTGGCATGACATTTCAAAATATCTCACTTTCAACATTTGTTATGTTATGTATATTCTACTGTGAATAAAATATAAGTTTATGAGATTTGTAAATTATTCCATTCCTTCTTTTCTCACAATTTGTACAGTGTCCCAACTTTTTTTGGAATCAGGTTTGTATTAAACTAATAAAAAAATGAGTGTTTTACCCAATATTTGCATGTGCAATTTATTACGTTTACCAGAGTAATGCATTGCTTGCTTAGTAATGTTCCAACACTAAAGTCTATTAAAAATATAATTCATTTATTCTCTTATTTACTTTGACTCTCCTATTTACTTCAACTACACTTGGAAAATAATCTGTAGTAGAATGTAACTCTTCATCCAAGAATGTTTTTTTTTTTTTTTGCCTGCCGTTTTGACCATTTATGTTTTGTTTTTTTTAGATGCTTTTTTTTCTCCTGTTTGATGATAATCTGGTAACTTGAAAGTGTATGCTAGTGTATAACATAAGAGTCGTTCAGCAAGTATTTTTCTCGTTTACAGGAAACATTGGCTTTGAACACTTTATTGTGTTGCAGTGACTCTGATAGGCTCTTATAATTCAAAGAGGTACTCTTGAGGTCTATTACCACCAGTCAGAATTACGTAAAAGCACAAACCAAACAAAGGCTCATCAATAAAATAATACTGCTACATAAACAATGGAAGGGCTTCAGCACTCAGACGCAACACTCCATAACCTTGGTTCCCACACCCTAACACCAGGAGCTACAAAAGGGACGTCATCATGCTAGTCGTGCAGGGAAGCGTTTTACGTCGGTGAGTCTATCGCATGATGACAGCTTCCTGTTTTAATAAGGGATGTGCTAATTTCCTAAAGTTCCTGCAGCATCTGTGGTTTTTGTGACACGCATGGACCTCAGCTGCTGCCTCGTTTCTTACCCTCATTTGTCACATCGGCACATCCTGGCCTTTGATTATGGCAGGTATTTGCTTGGTTGTTTTAGCAGAGGCACACAGGAAAACCTCACTGTCTCTTTCTCTTGCACTATCTTTCTTTTACAGTGTCAGAGGCCAGATGACCAGCTCTTTGTTACTATGACAAGTTCATGCTCCTGAGAAACACTCCAGTCACATTGGCACTAGTGATGTATGTTAAAAACATTGAGGAAGACCTTGGCCTGACGTCTCCGCTGTTGCGTCGCAGAGATTTGTTTTCCTCCTAGCATTTCATTTTTACTGCTGTGCGTCTGTCTGTTGACATCGATTAGCATAAGAATTAGCCTGCATTTAGGAGACAGGACGGAACATCTGTGTTGATGTGAATTAATTGAAATCCTGAATGCTTGCAGCAGTGCTAATTCGCTGCCTTATTAACCACATAAGGTAGAAAAAAAGCAGTTTTTGCTGTTTAGAGATGTCTGTTCTTTTCCGCTAATTAAGAAACAAACAAAGAACGGATGCTGCAGAATCCTTATCGGCTAATTTCCCACTGCCGTAATGTGTTGCATATTAAGTGCCTTCGTTTACACACTGTCTTTTGTTGTTGGTGCACAACAGCTCACAGATTTAGCTCATGCTATCCCAAAGGTCAAAAGGTCACCTGTCCCATAATTTACTGTAAATGCCAAAGCCGCTCTGTGCCCGAGGTTGGCGTGGCGCCGCAATCTCATTTATATGGGGCTTAATGGGCATGTGGGTGTCAACTAACAGGACTTGACTCTTACCTACATGTGCATTAGGCAGCTACTGATCTGTAGCGGCTCTCCGTCGGGGTTCACTCACGAGCGAGTCTGCTTTACGCCGTGATCTATTGCTACGTTTAACTGCGGTGATCTATTGCACAGAACTGGCAGTAACGGATGAGCCGGCCGAGCTGGAAAAATTCCCTCATTTGTCTCTGTCGCGGCCACTGAAGGAGAGGAGACGCTAATGCAGGCCGACGGCACAGAGAAGGGATATAATTATGTCTCTGTGCCTCCCCAAGTGCTCGCTGGGTACCCAGCAGTAATAGACATAATAAAGCTGAGCTTTACCGCTCTCCTCACCAAATCGCTTCAGAACCACTGGAGGAAGCCTGTGCTGTGCATATGTTTCCCAGCCCTCTTTGAATAAAATCCAAAGGGTTATGTTTTCCCTTATAGCTGGCGGATTTACAGCCAAATGAAAATTCTGGTTAGGGGAGAGTGGGCAACACCTTTTGCTTAAGTGTCCTCTAGTCAAGAAGAAATTAACAAGTTAAAACATAACATTTCAGGATGGCTGCTGTCAAAGGTGGTAGATTGGTGTAACTGTGTTACGTCAAGGTGTACATTCAGTAAATGGGGTATATACATATTTTTGCACATTATCTAGAATTGTATAAATACAACCTGAATTACATTGTTTTGAATAAAATGTGAATTGTTTATGTTTTATAGTAGTATTTTCAGTATTATTAACACTTTTTGCAAATAATCTTGATCTTATATATATATATATATATACACAGAGTGTCAATGTTTCAAAATACTGCTGTTTTTACTATATTTTTTATTCATTAAATGCAACCTTGATGAGCATTAGAGTCAAATCTTACTGACTCCTTACTTTTGAATGGTCAAATACAGTTATAAGTTTGCTTTTAATTTTTTTATCTGCAATGAAAAATTACTTTAATTCACTTGATTTCATTACAAATAAATAAACAAAGAAACATCCTTACATACAGCTGAATATTGACCATTTATTTATATATATATATATATATATATATATATATATATATATATACACACACATACTGTTTACCCATTGATGCATCTTACACTACACTCCTTAGCAGCATATTTTAGCAGCAACTTTCCTTTGAGTTTATTTAGTAGGGAAGCATCTGTCAAGAGTGTGAACGCAAATGGTGTGTAAATTTAAAACACAATTACCAGGAAACTGACGGTTAATATTCCTGGAGTAGTCCATTGAGGAACGCCATCATATGGTTTATGCAGGTCATAGAGAGAGGTAGAGAGGCTGGGAAACATTCAGGTCTGTAAATCTGTACACAACACAAGTATGCACAGAAACATTTTCCTTATCTTCGACATGAATGTTTCACTGCAGAGTGCGATCCAAATAGGTTTCATTGCAAACTTTTCTAATGTAATCTTTTTTTTTTTTTTTACTTTTTCCTTACAAATACATAATTTGGGTTATATGCTTAAAGTCAGATGATCAGTGTCAAAAGCCTATTTGATGAGTTATGCAGAAATAAGTGTTTGTAATAAGCGATAATATGTAGTAGTGTTTATTTTTTTATTTTATTCTTTTTATTTATTTTTTTCAAAATCAGAATGTTTTGTAAATTTCCGTGTCTTCTCGACCACAGTGTACATCTCAAAGTCATGTGCTACACACATTTAAATACTTTTAAATATTTACATTTATGTGCTTGACAGATGCTTTTATTCAGAGCAGGGTTATTATAGCTAACTAAAACCATTATTAATATATAATATTATATATATTATATATAATAAACTTTAACTAATAAATACATTTAAAACCTTAAATAAATATATTTTAAAAACCTTATGAAAAATTTATTTCAGCTAGTTACCAAGGCAACATTACTCATTTCTTTTAGTTCAACTTGAAGTTCCAAAATAACTACAACTAAAACTGAAAAAAAAAACAATTAAATAAAGACATACGTACATGCATACATATATACATACAAATAACAAAACGTTGCAAAATTACTCAAACTTTCAAATGAAAATTAAAACTAAAATATACAAATAAAAACTAATTTAAAAATGTAGAAACACTACTGTATAATAGTACCTCAATGTTAGTAAAATAACACTGATCCAGAGCAAGAAATTTGGATCAGTTCATGCATTTGTCATTAAAAAGGGATTACATATTTTATTTAAGTTGAACACACATGGTGTCGTTTACATTATTTTTATTTTTTTTCCTTTTTCTGTCAAAACTTGGCAATGCTCCAAACAGAGGGTTTGAAATTTCTGGAGATGGAGTCTGTAGTTGTTGGATCAGAGAAACCCATCACACAGCCATCACACAACGAAAGTGACATTGCACGCTCCGGGACACTTTGAAGTGTCAGCTGACCACTTGTTGCACGTCTTAACACTTTACTTTCTTTCACCCGCTACAGGCCTGAGACAGAGATGAAGGGTCTGTTATGTCAATTAACCAACCCGACCCATGCGTTTGGCTGCGATTCAAGGTTACACGGGAGGAGTTTAACGGCTTGAAGGGAAGGCTAGTATTAGAATGGTGGAGTTATTCATGTCACCAAGTATTTCCCCAACAACTGCTGCAGACCACATGCGATTGAGCCTCAGACTGGGAGAGATTATTCCTTCGCTCCTGTAAATATTTTGATGGATGAAGTCTTCCTGATTTCACATCTATCTCCCAGGTCTGTGGTCCACTGAAGGCTGTAACAAACAGGAAGGCCCCGCTGTTTTATGAGGACCAGCTAGAGCACGAACACACATACATATTTCTCTGTGTAGTAGTCTTTCAATCTTTCTTGCTACATGAAAAAAAAGAGGTCAATTTAATATGTCAGCTGTTTCTATTAAACATGGGCAAATTGTATTGGCAAAAAACACAAAGATTAAAGAGCAAACTTTGAGCAATGGAGCTTTAAGCAGTGGTATCTTATCTGTGACGCAGAAACTGTCAGTTCATCTGCAAACAGAAATATTACGCAAACATACTTTCCAAAAAGTGTCAAATCTGAGCCAAACTCTGATTAAGCTCTGACCGAAACTTTACCTCTATAGAACCGTTTACCTGGAGAGTACAGCTGACCTGCAATGATAAGGACAAGAAGCATCATCATTAATACAAACCCCTGTGAGAACGAACTCGCTCACACTCAGCTTACTGATGAAGAGGATTTGGGCTGTTCAACCCAAAGGTGTTAAACTTTCACTAATATGTCCAGGTTTTTGTCTCCCCAAAAGGAAAATGCTGCCAAACATGGAAATTGTATGTCGTCTTCTGGAGATAAATGTAAGTGGCTTTAGATAAATGTATGTGAAGGGAATACACACATTGAATCATTATAAGAGGCTCTTTCGTTCTCATTAACCCTGCAGTTGACTGGAAACTTAACAGATGCAAATAAAGCTGCATTTCAATGATGCCATCATTACAACAGTGAACTACTGATCTTGATCTGATCTTGTCTTTCAGACACATCTGACTTGAGGTCTAAGCACTGTGTACTTGTGACTGTCATCAGACTAGATTACTGGAGAAGAGGAAGATGAGGAGGAAGAGAAAGTGATAAACACATGTTTAGCACACTTCTACCCTAATATTCTTTGTTAATAATATTTTAAAACATAAAAATGTGTATATTTATTTAATATTTGATCTATCTAAGCATTTTTAATCATGTTTATTATTTTGAGGTGTAAAAAATATTGGTAACTTTAAAATAATGTTTAATTTGTTATTATTTTTTTACTACATTAGTTAACATGAACTAACAATGATAAATACTTATCTTTTAATATTATTTAATGGTTCTGAGCTATCATGAACTAACAATGAATAGTTGCACTTTTAATAACTGACATTAACACAGATTATTACATCCTGTAAAGACAATATTTCTCATAGTTATACATTAACTAATGATACCTTATTGACCTAATGAGACCTATGTTACTAATTTATTAAGTATTATTTTTCAAGGTCACATGTAATGTCTTGCCAATTATCAGGCATGTCACATGGCCTAAACTGATACGCAAACCGATGCATAGCCAACAAAACAATATATTAAAGGGGGGGTGAAATGCTCGTTTTCACTCAATATCCTGTTAATCTTGAGTACCTATAGAGTAGTACTGCATCCTTCATAACTCCAAAAAGTCTTTAGGTTTATTATATTCATAAGAGAAAGATAGTCTTGACCGATTTTTCCCGGAAAAACACGACCGGCTGGAGGTGTGACGTGTGGGTGGAGCTAAAGAATCACGAGCGCCAGAAAGCTTTTGTGTTGAGCCCGTCTGGAAGCTGTGACACCATGAGGACAAAACCAACCAAAACAAACCATGGCTAACAGTCAGATTCAGCGTATATTTATGATCCAGAATCAGATCCAGAGGCTGAAATTTAACAAGAGCAGCATCAGCAACGACGTCTCTATGTGGTATGTACTGAAACTTTATATATTTGCTTAGCGGTTTGGGAAAATGACTAAGTTCCACTTTGTCGTCTTTTTTTTTTTAAGCTGTACATGTGGAAAGTGCAGTTTGATGACAACATCGCATGTTGTTTACTTGATGTGCTTACGCGCCAATAGCTAAGTTAACAACACAGAGATATTTGAAGCAGTTTCACTCACCGCATGTGGTTCCAACAGACGATCGTGACCCTTTTTCGTTGGGACTGCATTATCCTTAAGAAATAAACGATGTGCAAATCCGGTGTCAAACTGGACCTCGTTTGTAAAACAAACATCTTCGAAATGCAGGGAACAAACACAAACACTTGCACAACTCCGTTGATGCTCTGTAAAAATAAACTCCGTCCACTGGTCCCTTAATGCTGTTTTTTTTTTTTTTTGGTAATCTGTGCAGGGTTGTCTTGCCCTGGCAACCAAAAACACACTTCTGTGATCAATGAACGTCTGTTGTGCTCTCAGTGCTCTGCTATACGGGAGCGCGCACTCTTCCGGCAGAAGTGCCCTTAGGACCCATATAAGGAAATTCCGCTCCATCTAACGTCACACAGAGCCATACTCAAAAAAAAACTTTCCGAAACTTGTGGCAAACTGGCAGGAGTATTTTTGGAACAGAAATACTCCTTCAAACGTACAACTTAATTTTTGAAACTTTGTCCATGTTTAGTATGGGAATCCAACTCTTTAACAGTATAAAAAACTCAGTATGCATGAAATAGCATTTCACCCTAACCCCCCCCCCCCCCTTTAAAGATACATATGAAGCAGCTACCAATGCCATACTAGCTTAAATTTGATTTACCTAGTACAACAGTCCTTTTACAGTTACTGCTATCATAAAAATACACATATGTAGGTTTAAAATTCTGCAAAACACATTTAATTTCCAACAACAAATATTTTAGCAAAATGCATATTTTACTTATTTTATAATAAGTAGGAGTCTGCACAAGGAGTCTGTCTGTTTGTCTTTGGAGTTTGTAAGACTCCTTGTGCAAACAAACATCTCTCTGGATTATTACAATTAATGGCAAAATAATGTTTGGAAATGTAAACTGATTTTACCTTCAATAGATGTACCTTATTTACCAATAAAAGTTTCATTTAAGTTCCTTAAAGGTGCATATTAATTCCTTTTGAAAGGCACTCCCCCAGTAACAGATTTTGTATCTTTTTTCTGAGAGTTTAATATTTGTGAAAGATCTAAGAATTGTCTCACATGCATTTGTGGTCCAAAGCTAACATTAATTTTGTGATTCTTAAAGTAGATAACGATGGTTTTGGGAAGCTTTCTGTGAAGATAAAGCACTACTAACATATTGCTTCTTGCTTCTGGAAACCCACCCCAATTCATTTATTAATTCTCCAGAATGAAAAAAAAAGGGTTTTGTGCATTTTTGTTAATGATTGTGACCAACCCAGCTGACTCCAAATATCACAGGCACAATAGCAACATGAGAACATAAGACAGGAGACGTGTCCATTTGTCCCCTAAAGCAAGCGAGTGTTGGTATCTTGGCTGTGGCCCATCAGTTTAGCCTAGTGGGAGAGGAGAGCCTGGCCGAGCTGCTGATCTGGGGCAGTTTGGCACATATCCGCCCCCTGAGACGGTGTTTTGCGTGACTGTGTGAGTGAAGGACTCGGATGGGCTGCCCCTGAGAGTGCTTAAGGCACTTTACCTTCTTTACCCTCTGCTGGAACACATGACATGTTGTGTCTCATGTTCCATAATTCATGTCTGTCCCTCTCGTTCTCACTGGATCTCCCTTTTTGGCAGATTGCCATCTTTTGTCTATCTGGATGACACAATGACAGACGTGCCACAGGACGTCCTCAGTGATGCATTCCTCACTTTATACAGAGCATTCTATGAAATCTGTGTGCAATCATTTATTATTTTGCTCAGTTGTTTATTTCTCAACAGTCTTCTGAATGTGTCTTAGACCAGATAAGGCAGGAAAATCCCTCTGTCTTGCACTGAAGCAACCTCAGTAACACAATGGTGGCTAGTTTTCAATGGTCAGAAATTTGGTGTTGATGGCGCAATGGATAAGACACATGTCTTTGGTGTGAGAGACCCGGGTTCGAATCCACTGTTAGAAACATATATATATATATATATATATATGTATATATATATATATATATAGCAAATGTAATTCACTTTGGATTAAAACATCAGATAAATAAATAATGTAATGTACAAACACTAATTATTTTATTCAGAAAATTAAATAATATTTCAGGATTGAGTTATTAGATGACACATAACACACACACACTCATATATATATATATATATATATATATATATATATATATATATATATATATATATATATATGTATATATATATATGTATATGTATATATATATATATATATATATATATATATATATATATATATATATATATATATATATATATATATATGAGTGTGTGTGTGTTATGTTTCATATATATATATATATATATATATATATATATATATATATATATATATATATATATATATATATATATATATACAGTACAGACCAAAAGTTTGGAAACATTACTATGTTTTATGTTTTTGAAAGTTTCTTCTGCTCATCAAGCCTGCATTTATTTGATCAAAAATACAGAAAAAACAGTAACATTGTGAAATATTATTACAACTTAAAATAATAGTTTTCTTTTTGAATATACTTAAAAAAAAAAAAAAAAAAAAAAAAAAAATTTATCCCTGTGATGCAAAGCTGAATTTTCAGCATCATTACTCCAGCCTTCAGCGTCACATGTAACATTCAGTCTATCACATGATCATTTAGAAATCATTCTAATATTCTGATTTATTATGAGTGTTGGAAACAGTTCTGCTGTCTAATATATTTGATGAATAAAAGGTTCAAAAAGAACTTCAGCTTTTTTTCTTTTCTTTTTTTTTTTTTTTTACTTTTTATTCATCAAAGTATCCTAAAAAAGTATCACATGTTCTGAAAAAATATTGAGCAGCAGAACTGTTTCCAACTTTGATAATGAATCATCATATTAGAATGATTTCTAAAGGATCATGTGATATTGATCCTAAAAATTCAGCTTTGCATTACAGAAATATATATAATAAATTTTAAAAAACATTATTTTATATTGTAATTATATATCGCAATATAAAAAAAAAAATCTGTATTTTTGATCAAATAAATGCAGGCTTGATGAGCAGAAGAAACTTCTTTCAAAAACATAAAAAATAGTAATGTTTCCAAACTTTTGGTCTGTAGTGTATATATGATTATCGATGTACATTACTATACAGGTAGCACAACCCTTTTGAAAAAGTATTTATTACAGAAATAATAGATTTTAAAATACATTTAAGTGCACACTAAATCTAATGTTTTTCCAGGTTTTATTGCATTTTAACTGCAATAAAGTGTAAATGTATTGTAGTTTCAGTTTATATTAAATGTCATTAGCTGATATTTTAGAGTACTTTTTGACCCACCTCTGTACATCTTTATATGTATTTAGTTGTGTTTGAAATATGGTACTGTCGAATATATTGACAAGCATTAAGGTAAACTAAAATGTACTTCAAATACATCTGTAATGATGAAGCCATAGATAATTAAGTAATAATATTTATATTATATTAGTCAAAAAAAAAGTAAGTGTGCTTCTATAAGGCTCTTCTGAAGGGTATTTATTATTATTATTTATTCATTTATTTGTATATTTATAAGATTTGTAATATATTAGAAGTGCCTATTCAATAGAATAAAGTGCACTTCTTTTTCACAAGGGACAGCCATGCTTGTACTTTACAATTTAATTTTACTTACTACATAGAACATTTTCTTACTGGCAATGAACAATTTGACTGAACACATAGCTTAGGCTGAAGTTAACCTTGTATTTTAATTTTAAGCTTTAATAAAAAAAAAATCACAAACATCAATTGGAGTACAACAGCTGGACCCCCTGCAGTGCCACTTAGTCAAATTATGGTGAGAAAAGAAATGCAAAAGTAACATTTTAAGAGTAATGTTTTTATTCTAACACACTGTTCATATTTCTTGTGTTGTGATGTGTGATAACCCTTCTCCTTTTCTTTTTTACAGTCGCAGCACTTGCTGAAAGCATTCAGCTTTCCCGTTTCGTCCGGGATGATGTGCTCTCTCTCTGTGAAGACATTCCTGATGGCCGAGGTAACACAGATTTACCCTCTGCACCACAAATGTGTTTAGAAAAGATATGATATACGGTGCCCAAGGTTTTATGACTGGAGCTGTTCATTACATTCCTGAAGTGGCAGCATATCTCAGCGAATCCTGGTCTCCTTCACCTCCCAACCTGACCTGCGTGTGTCCTCCCAGATCAACAGTCAATTACAGTCTCTCTTGTGCGCTCGCTCTCTCACTTTCTCCCTCAGAGAAGAAAGGAAGGTTTTGGGCCGGCCACGGTTCCACTGCCCGGCTAATTAGAACCAGGGTCTGTTAAAACGAGAGCTTTAGTAAAACATGCAGTAAAACCCTGAAGGCGAACCATAAACTAACCCATTTCTTTCATTCTTTCAGAGGCGACTCGGACTGAAACCTGGGAGTAAACTTTTACGAGCACCCCTGGGGTCACCAGTAAACCCGGTAATAGAGATGAGATATGAGGGCTCCCAATGGCCTCCCATTTCGTTTCTTTCTCAGATTTTGTGTTTGTGTATGTGTGTGTGTGTTTTGTATTCTTAAAGAGGGTTAAGTTCTTGGGTTCCAGCTCAGGGTTTCTTAGAGGAGCAGCACCAAACAAAAACAACTTAAGTGTAACTTGGTCTTGGTGCAGTGGATTGTTATTTTACTGAGGCATTTAGAGTATTTAATTCTGAAAATACATACAGTAAATCCCTACAGGAATCTTTAACTTGATGTGGGGAAAAAATTGTCATAGTTTACTGATCAAAAGTTTTTTTAAATGTCTTTGAAATCTGTTATGCTCACCATGCTGTAATATTTTGAAATATTATAACAATTTATAATTTATAAAAAAAATTAAATGTTATTTATTCCTGCAATGCAAAGCTGAATTTTCTGCATCATTACTCCAGTCTTCAGTGTCACACCATTCTTCAGAAATCTTAAACCTACAGTAATATAAATCAATACCGATTTGCTACTCAAGGAAAAAAAAAAAATTCTTCAATTTAACGCTTTATAAACATATTTAATCTTACTTTTGATCTGTTTAATGTGTTTTGCTGAATTAAAATCCTTTTAAAAAAAAAAAAGATTTTGAATGCAAGAGAGCCCCTACATGAAGATGCTATTATTGTGGCAGATGAGTAAAAAAATTTAAATATACAAAAAGTGTCTTTAGAAGTCAATATATTTTTTTTGTCAATCTGTTCAAGACTTTTGATCTATAAAAGCAGCTGGAGTTACTTTAACTAAGGGCTCTTTTCAGGATCTTTAGACCTTTATTTGTCTCTAATAGTATTTGTCTTAATTTTGACAGCACACACACAAACACCCCTTTTAGGGCCGAGGGGAAATTTAAAGCCCTGATCGGAGTTACACCAAATCTATAAGCACAGGAATGATGATGCCGTTGAAAAAGCTGACAAAACAATTTGTTAATATTACAAATGATAACGATTTTTTGGCGGTCATGTTGCCACGGGGCAACAAAAACACACCAAATGTCACGTCGCAGGGTTTGTATGTCTACGTTAACGTTGTTCACAAGGGCAGCACGCTTCAGATTTCAGAGCTATGCTAACTTTCTCGGGTTACCGTGTATCCTAGGCTTTCCTACCCTGTAGTCCACCTCCGATTAATCTTCCCCTTGTAGCGCCTTTATAATTAGCCATTACAAAAGCCATTAAAGCACAGTCTGATTCAGACCCCTGGAGGATTTTCTAGCTGAGAGATCGAGAGGCTCCTAGAGGCCCCTGACGGCCCTTTGCACCTCGGACGAGCCCCGAGTCAAGCGGACAGGTCCTTAAAGCTGGGTGAAAAGATCAGCCTAAAGAAAACAAGCATGATTAATGAGAGAAAACGAGGGCCCTTTTGCTTTCTTTCATCTGCCCTTATTCTGGTCTTCAGTGGGCCATTAACCCACAGGACAACTGTCCACCGAAATGCTGAGAAATGAGCTCCCTGGGCTCGGTTCAGGCAAATGTTTATGCCTCACAAATGAAGGTGGAACCCAGGGACATTCAAGAGGTGGAAGAGCGTGGAGGAGAGAAAAAACAAAGCTCAACTGACCGATTGGAACCAGAGTTGAACTGATATCATTAGTAACGGTCTCGCGGCTGCCCGGCTAATCATTAAATCTCTTCCCGCAAAATCGACTCTGAAAGTGAAACAGCCTCATTTGTGGGCCATTTTAAATGAACCCTGAGGTTCCAGATCATATATTCTACAAAATATTCACAAATCAGTGCATTAAAACTGAAGCACTCTGAGGAGAATTCACTGGATGAACTGTTCTGTGGATGTTTCTTATTGGCACATGTCCGTGTTGATGTAACACCTCATTCACTACAGGAATTATGATTGAATTATTAATTGAAAGTTGCATAGAACATAGTTAGAAAAAAAAATGCATTAAAGGAGTTTTGACTAGGCTTGATTGTGTTTATTGGGTGCAGTCTAACGTGTTCATGCTTCGTTTTTTTTTTTTTTTTAAACGCATTCTTTTTTGGCAAGGCAAGGCAAGGCAAGTTTATTTATATAGCACATTTCATACACAATGGTAATTCAAAGGGCTTTACATCAAAGAAAGTAAAATAATCATGAAAAATAACAAAAAATAAAACAAGCAATTTTAAAACTTTTAAAATAATTAAAACATAATTTGCATAAAAAATAAAACATTTTGCACAATTTATCTTTATTCCACACCGATCTGTCCCTTTTCTGACAAATGCCTCGATTTATTTCCTGTTATTATGAAGCCCCTCCCTCAGAAATACATTAGAACATTGGTTTTAAAACTTATGAATCCATTAGAATCGTAAGAAGACAGAATCGTTATTCATTTATAAACAGATTTTTATGTGCACATCTAGTTTTCTATTCCTCTTCTCTAAAGCAGAAGAACATGGCCTCGCCCCCTTTGTTGCATGTTCCCGGGGGCGGGGTTTATCTGGGTTTATGATGTAATGGACCCAGGAAGAAGCTCGTTGTAATCCCTTACCAGACATTTTTAAAAGAATATATCTCTGTTTGCATTGAACTTTCAGCTTTGTAACTTCGCAGATATTGTTTATGCTCAGACAGCAACATTACAAACTAACTAATGTAAAAAAAGTGAAACCACAATCAACCACCCCTTTAAGGGAAAGCACTTCAGCAACACTTCTGGTTGAAAACTATTAGCTGTAACACTCAGAGTTAAGATGCTAAAACTTTAAAAAGTAAAAACTTTATTATAATATTATTTTTTAATATTAAATTAAGTGTATAGTTAATATTAAATACAAATATTCAGTTATTTAATTTAAATAAATATGTATTTTGTTTCAATGCAATTGCAGAATTAAAAAAAATAAATAAATAATAATAAAAATAGAAAATGCAACCTCGACAGTTAAGCTAGTACCATTTATTCTTCTTCTGCACTGTATTTAATCAAATGTCAGATTCCCTCTGGTGCTAATAACATTAAAATTGCCAGACATTTAGCACCTACTATAAAAGAAAAATGGTTGACAGTGAGTTCATTGAAATGTGATTCAGCTCTTTATCAGCACAGATAATGCTTGTTAAACTAGTTTTGGGGTGGTTAGTGAATGACACACTTAAATGCCATGCACAGAAGTAGTACATCTGTTTTTGTATTTCTATTTCATCTTTAAGCATCTTTCATTGAATTGCTCTTTTAAAATAAAAATAACAAATTCTCCATGTTTGAACATCCTTGAAGATAGAAATCAAGAAGTTGCGATGCCGAGGCAGCACGCAGGGTGTATGTCCGCCTATGCGGGTATGGTTCGCAGCAAGGGGTGAAACGGAATATGAGCTGAGCTTTGCATCTCTGAAGCCGAGGCCTGCTAGCAAAGAGGGAGGAGTTCAGGTCAGGGGGAGAGAGAGAGAAAGAAAAGGTCAGTCACACAGACAGTTTCACACAGTAATATGTTTCTAAGCTGTTCCCTCTGCAGGGGTAAGAAACACTCCATCACTTCATATCACTAGAAATCCCGAGGCCTCTCGCTAACCCTACACATTTCACATTGGTGAAAAGCGTTATGAAGCAATGCTGGAATGTGATTTAAAAGAATCTGACTATTTTATATTTCAGTTTTTGCAAGTGTAACTATGACAAATGGCTTGCAGATCTTCAAAAATGGCCTACATAAATTTGAAATTGGGCCGTCGCGCTCTGAATATCAACACTGAATTCCCTTTCTTTCTTTCTTTCGACCTTTGGACCAAATTATTGCTGTCAAATCCGTAGAACTGATCAACTGATTTAATTATTTGTATTTATTTTCCTTTTTTTGTGATGTGCTCCACAATGTCTCATTAGATCACATTATGAGAGATTTCTTAATGATGCAAAAGCATGTTTCCTTCCTGACAGCTCTGGCTGCAGAAGAGCGTCCATGGCCTGCTGAGAGAGGGGGAATAATCGTTCATTAACCTTTGAACTCGAAAGGGTGTCAATTCAGTAAGGCTTCAACCACCACACACACACATACATCATTAACACACACATTCCCTGCAGTGAGACGGCAAACAACTAATTTACATTTCAGAAGAAGTTATGTTTGTAAGTTAGTTTTTCAATATCCTTCCTATAAGCAAGATTAGTGCAAAGATTATATATTCATGATCTTCTGACAAACATGCCAGTTTCATGCTCAAATTTGTCCTTTTTTTAAATGCAATTCCTATGGAATTTATTTATTTATTTATTTATTTATTTATTTATTTATTTATTTATTTATTTTCATATAACAGTATGTGGATTTACATGCAAATTGGATGAAGGTTAGGTTGTTCTGTTTCTTCGTGTTATTCCAGACAGACTGATGATGGTGAGATCAGATCTCTTTAAGTATTATATATTTCTATAATTATATTTTATTGCTATCTAATCAATGTTTATATAAACATATGTATACATTGTATTGTAAACAGACTTCTGTAATTTCCCTAATTTTAACAGTGTGTGCTGTTGTTGTTTTATTTTTGTTGTGGTCAATATTTTTCATAAAAATTGTTGTTCTTCTTCCTTCCTTTATTTATTTATTTATTTTATTGTCTTGAATGACATCTCAAATAATTCTGCTTAAGGAGACATTTGGCGTAAAATCCCACATTTAAATTAAAGGAGGGACATTAGACACTTCTACAGACCAGAATATCAAAGAAACGTGAGGACGGGCTCTTTTGACCAGTAAGAAACCACCCAAAACACCATATCAACTGCATAACAATGCCCTAGCAACAATTCACATCCTAGCATCATAGTGGAGACTTCTGCATAAGCAAGCACCACTAAAAATCAATATTATAGTCTATTATATCTTGACCTTAAGTAATAGTACAGACACATGCCTTCATCATGGTATTTTATCTGCAGTTATAACTGAATTCCTGCTGTTTGTGCCATTGATTTTGTTGTCATTTTTGTCTGTAGAGCAGACATAGTATATATCTTGCCCTCTCACAGTAGCTATAAGCATAGACTGACCCCAACCCTCGTGCTGACATAATAAAGAGTATGGTGTTAGTTAGGTGTGAGTCAGAGTTGTGTAAAAACAAACTAAATGCCATGGACAGAGCTGCAGTGTGTCAGTACCGCTGTTAGCAACTGCTTCAAACACTCAGCAGTAACAGCCCACATGACATTTCCTACAAATGGAAAGAATGCAAGAAAGAAAGCACGTCCTGAAGGAAAAGAGATTTTTTGATTCCACTGCAGCCGTTAGAGAATCGCTTTCATTGATTTGGACCATAGAGGCCGAGCAGAACGGTCAATGTTCATGTTCGGTTTACACTAACTTCCTATTGGATGCTTGGCGAACATGATTGAGTCTGTATTGCTCTCTTCAGGCTTTCTGGCTTGTCAATATTGACTTATTGTGTGGAAAAGCATGCTTTTGCACAATTGCTTGACTTGAATGTGTTTTATAAAGACCATTTACCCATAAATGCTCTGGCATTGCTCTTTTACGGTTTGGTGTCATTTAGTGGCAAGCAGAAAGAGGCTGCTAAGGTGCAGCTGTGGATAACAAAGTTTTTTAATTATTCAGGAGTTTGTGATTAAAGAGAGGATGTGTGCTCTTCTTTGTATTAGAACAGAGGTAATTACTGTAGAGGTTCTTGACTGTCCAACAAGAGGCCAATTCTAAATGTAACTGTTGAAAGCAGATATCCTTTCGTAAAGGGATAACAGCAAAGAGTGTTGCTATTTGTTATCTTCTCAATATGCCAGTGTCATATATAAATTGATTAAAACATTAACAAAAAATTCGATGAGCCACACATTCTATTTTAATGAGCTTACATTATTAAAGTTTAATGCAGTTAGGCCAAACTATTACTTGACAATTACTAACTTGATAATAATAATAATAATAATAATAATAATAATACATTATTATATTTATTTAATAAATAGTTAAAGCTTAATAATTTATTTGCATTAGTAATAATAATTACAATTATTTATTATTATTATTGACACAGAATTTGACTGAACATCATTGACAAAATTTGATTCACCTTATTGCATGTTAATTATGTATTTCATAACATTTTTATTTAAAAAAAATAAGTAAAAAAATAATAATTTCCCCCCAAATTAGGAAAAATTTTTAAATTGGGACTGGAAATACATATTGCTTTATTATTATGTTTTTTAAAATAGAAAATGGTATTTACATTTTTTTTTTTTTTGAAGACAGGCATTTTATTTTAATTTAGAATATATATATATATATATATATATATATATATATATATATATATATATATATATATATATATATATATATATATATATATATATATATATTTTATTATCTATATTAGCATTAAAACATTTAAATATTGTAATTATGTATATAAAAAAATGCAGATGTAGTAAATTATATAGACTGCATATAAATGACAGCTCATATAAACTGTTTAAATGATTCCAGTGTCCTACAATGGCTGGATGTGTTTTGATATTCCCTCTTTCACTTCTTTCGTTTAGTGCTCGTCCAGATCGGGAACTCTAATGAGTATGTCAGGCTACTTGTGAGTGTGTGTGAAGTGTTTTGTCATCACCGTGTGTGTGTGTGCGCGCGCTTGTGAGTATGAAATGTGTCTGAGCTGATCTTCCTGTCAGTTTGCAGTCTCTACATCACCAGAAGAAAGGCAGGAGTTGCTACCAGATGGTTAAACAAACACATCACCCAACTGCACATAACTCAGACCCAGTTAGTGTGCGCTGTCAAGGGTGCGAGGGAAAGCGGAGGGACGTCCTCCTCCTCCTCCTGTTCTCCTCACCTCTCCTTTCTCCTCATGCTGCGCTCCTTCCTTCCCATTACACACTTCAGGGGAATGAAAACAGGATGGGAAAGATGGAGTGGAATCCATCACTGTGTGTATTTAATTGTAATCAGCGAGCACATTTGTCCATGTTAGCATCTCTCTGTCCCAGGTGTGTTGAATAAGGAGGACATCTGAGAAGGCATGTCTGCGACTGTGTGGGTGCACGCAGAGATAAAGGGTTTCATGGGGAAAGTGATGTGTGTTGAGAGATGGAGGACTGGTATCCTAGTAAGCGTGTGTAGGGGAGTCGTTGAAGACCCGAGGGGCAGAGGTTAAGAGTTTGGAGGTCATAAGATCACTGTGCTTTACTCTCCCTTCGCCTCATCTCGCACTAAAAGCTCTCAGTGGCGCCCTTATGAGAGTCATTTGTTACTGCAGGTCGCACAGTTTATCTCTGCTCTGTCTGTTTATAAATTAATACACACACTCTCACACACACACATGCACACCAGTGTTGGCTGCTTTAAAATTGTGCTGCAGTCCATTATTTGACTACGGTCAAACTGAGGTATTAATAAAATATTGGTAACTTTTAAAGGGATAATTCATTCAGAAGTTTTTATTCTGCCATCATTTACTCACCCTCAAGTTGTCAAATCTTCATCCGTGAACATAAATGAAGACCAAACATATGGAGCCCCGCACATGACATGCAAGAAAAAATTAAATAAATTGTGCTGACGATCTACTAATTAGTTACATCAATTTATAAATCTAGTGAACAAAATAGTAAATCGAGGGAACACAATAGTAATCGTGTGCAAGTTTTAGTACAGTGAGGGAACGAATTAGTAAATCGTGTACACAATTTAGCCTAAAAATTTTTCCTGCATGTCATGTGCAGGGCTCCGTACAAACAGTTTTTGGTCCCCATCGACTTCCATAGTATGGACACAAAAGCTATGAAGTCAGTGGGGACCAGAAACTCACCCTCATGTTGTCCAAAACCTATGTGAATTTATTTCTTCTGTTGAACATAAAAGAAGATATTTTGAGTTACCAAAATGTTTAACTACAACATACATATACAGTACAGACCAAAAGTTTGGACACACCTTCTCATTCAAAGAGTTTTCTTTATTTTCATGACTATGAAAATTGTAGAGTCACACTGAAGGCATCGAGGGCTATTTGACCAAGAAGGAGAGTGATGGGGTGCTGCGCCAGATGACCTGGCCTCCAGTCACCGGACCTGAACCCAATCCAGATGGTTTAGGGGTAAGCTGGACCACAGACAGAAGGCAAAAGGGCCAACAAGTGCTAAGCATCTCTCGGGGAACTCCTTCAAGACTGTTGGAAGACCATTTCAGGTGACTACCTCTTGAAGCTCATCAAGAGAATGCCAAGAGTGTGCAAAGCAGTAATCAAAGCAAAAGGTGGCTACTTTGAAGAACCTAGAATATGACATATTTTCAGTTGTTTCACACTTTTTTGTTATGTATATAATTCCATATATAATTCCACATGTGTTAATTCATAGTTTTGATGCCTTCAGAGTGAATCTACAATTTTCATAGTCATGATAATAAAGAAAACTCTTTGAATGAGAAGGTGTGTTCAAACTTTTGGTCTGTATATATATATATATATATATATATATATATATATATATATATATATATATATATATATATATATATATATACACACACATTACAAACAAACCAGCTTTGAAGGCACAGTTCCTGTAAAAATTTAAACTGCCATTTATTTGTTCGCCTGCATGTAATTCTAATCCTGTATGACTTTTTTTTTTTTTTTTTTTGCCTTCAGACTGTAATATTGTGAAATATTAGAACAATTTAAAGTAATGGTTTTCTGTTTGAATGCATTTTAAAGTGTGTTTTATTCTGTGATGCCAAGCTGAATTTTCAGCATCATTACTCCAGTCTTAAGTGTGACACGATCCTTCAGAAATCCTTCTGATATGCAGCTGCTGATTGGCTGCTCAAGAAACATTTCTTATGATTATCAGTGTTGGTTTCATATTTTTGTGGAAACTATGATACATTTTATTCTGGGTTTTAATGAATAAACACATCAAAAGAACAGCATTTATTAGAAAATAGAAATCTTTTGTAACGATGTAATTTGTCCTCACTCACTAAATAAAATTATTAATTGAATTAAAAAAATTGCTGACAATATTGACAAATTATACTGAATAATGATGTATTTTATTTTTATGAGTCCTAACACTCTCAGTTAATTTGACAGCAGATACATTTGCTCCAAATACAATAAATAAAAACACCCAAATGAATAGTATATTTTAGTTTAAAATGTATTTAAGTTCAAAACATGGTGATGGACAACAGCATTTAACTAAACACTAAAACGTGTAAAATGCTTCACGATACTTATAGGCTTCTATACAATGAATGATCAGCTGTCTAAATGAACCAGTTAAATTAAATGAATCTTACTTCCCAATGATATGAGAGAGAGAAATATATTCTAGTAGGAGAAGAGAGTTTAAAGCTGTGTGAGCAACTCACCATGGAAAAAAAAATAACTTGATAAATGAAACACCTATTTTGAAAACTACTATGTTAGTTTTCTATTCAATGAGGACATTGAAACAATGTTTTATGTATATTTATGCGACCAAAAGCCTAAGCACATGGTTTGATTGTTTTAGAATTGTCCTTCGTGTTTGATTCCATCTGAAAGTGGTTTTTCTTTTTCATTTTTTGGCCTCGCTGTCAGTCATCATAGTTCCTCGCTGGACCACGTGCAATTGCTCAAGATATGCTAAAGAAGACGAAGTCTCGTCGTTATGTTGAAGAATGTAAGCTATGCATTGCAGTACCTGCTTGTGTGTTTTCTCTTTTAGCCGCAGTGCACACTGGGTGAAGAGGAGGAGGGATAATTATCATGGCATTTCTCCACACCTCAACACAGTCTGTTGGGCGGAGGCCAATGTCCCGATGCTCTAATGTGAGGCTGCATAACAGTGTGAATTACATTGGGCCCTCGGTATGTGTAAAAGATGTCCGAAGTTCAAACACAGACCAGCGCTGTCACTCCTACAGGTGCTGAAATGTGATTGGCAGAGGAGGATCCAGGGGGAGGGTGCAGAGGTAAACCAGATGTGAGAGAAAAATAAAAGTGGTTCCTCCTGTTGTCTTTCGCTTTTAAGATATTTCCCTTGTTTCACAGGTGGGTGAAGTGCTTCTCATTTTTGAAAGTGCTGCAGTGAGATAAGAGCAGGGCATGATGGACAAAATACAGGCTGCATTTATTAAGTTGAGATTACATGTGTGTGTTTGAATCCATTGCCTAGATAGTTCATAAACTTCATGCATAACAAACGCTGCAACATCAAGGGTTAAAAAGATGCATGTGACCCCAGACACTGGTTGACCGGTGCTAAATAAATGATATATAATTTATATAATCTAAATAAATTATATATATATATATATATATATATATATATATATATATATATATATATATATATATACATATATATATATATATATATATATATATATACATATATATATATATATATATATATATACATATATATATATATATATATATATATATATATATATATAAGGTCCAGCAAAGCAGTGGGAATGGCATGTCAGGGTGCCTGGACTAGATGGGAACAAGCTGTGGAGAGGAAGACCACGTGGACCGACCTCTGGCAGGCAGAGCCACAACGCATCAAGTTCTTAGTTCAGGCAGTCTATGAAGTCCTCCCCAGCCTGTCCAACCTGCACACCTGGGGTCTGTTCAATACTCCAGCATGTGCCCTGTGCCAGAGAAAGGGAACCCTTGAGCACATCTTGAGCTGCTGCCCAAGAGCTTTGGGGGAAGGCCGATATCACTGGTGGCATGACCAGGTGCTGGAAACAATTGCAGAGAACATCCAGGTTAGCATCATTAGCTGTCGGAGGTCAAAGCCCTCCAAGCAACCATTAGCTTCATCAGGGCTGGAGAGAGGCCAGAAAGATCTTCCAGGATAATAGCAGGGATTCTGAACACTGCACAGGATTGGCAGCTGAAAGTTGACTTGGGCAGACAGCTTAAATTCCCCCAACTTATCGTTAAGACCACTCTGAGACCTGACATTGTCTTGGTTTTCGAGGCAACAAAAAACCTGGTCATGTTGAAGCTCACGATGCCATGGGAAGGCCGAATGGAGGTAGCCTATGAAAGGAAGAGGGAGAAATATGATGGCCTCACCAACAACTGTCACAAAAAAGGCTGGAAGGCAAGGTGCTTACCTGTGGAGGTGGGGTCTAGAGGCTTCGCAGGGAAGTCCCTCTACGGGGCCTATACAGCACTCTGCATCACAGGAGAGAGAAGGAGTAGGGCTATCAGCAATAGACCAGAGGCTGCAGAGAAGACATCAAGGTGGCTCTGGATTAAAAGAGCGGATCTGTGGTTAAATGCTGCTAGGGCACAAGCTGAGGCCTGATCAACCTGAGTTCCTACCCCTACTTCCAGGAAGCATGGCAAAGAAATGTAATCTTCATGTTACTAATAAGAAGTTTTGTTAACATATATACATAATCATGAAAGTGTCTATAATCATTCAAACAAAACAAATCTTCAAGGGGATCTATAGTTTTTTATATACTTAGTCAAAAGTCCAAGCGGCAAATATGGTTGCCGGTGGGCAAATATTACATATTAGTACATGTTATATGGGGTATATTGTATACTGCATTTGTTGTAGTAAACACATGTTGCCGTTAGAGGGGCTGGTATTACATGACGTAGTAGAGGTCATTACTACACCGTCTGTTTCTGGAAAAGCACCTTTATTTTATTTTATTTTATGCTATGCTATGCTCATAATCTCATGCAGTGGACAGTTTCTGATGAAGGATTTGCTCCTTGAGCATTTGTGTAGTTGTAATGATGTAATTTCCTGTCGCTCAGGAATAAATTGAATTTACAATTCGGTTCAAAAAGTTCAGAGGGCCCTTAATGCAAAAATAGCTACTATTTGTTTTGCTAAAAGATAGCTTGCACCAGATAGACTTCTTTGGAGGCTACAATGTGCAGAAAGAATATATATTCTAGTTTTTCGTTTTCTCTCTCAGTTCTACTACTGACAACACTGACAACAGCTGAGCAAAAAACAATTACAGTTAGCTACCTGTTAATCTGTCAACATCTACAGCTAGCTACCTGAATAATAGCATAAATGGTTTAATGGCAGAGACATTTGAAAGAAACTCTATCATCCCCTCGAGTACTGAGGTTTGTGCTCACTAATGTTATGATGCATCTTCATATGTACAATAGGACTTTGTGCTGGCAGTGAATGTGTGTGTGTGTGTGCGTGTGTGTGTGTGTGTGTGTGTGTGTGAAAATAATAAAAATAAAACAAAATTTAGATATCATTCGGCATATGTGATGGACATCGGTTATGATAATCGTTGGTATCTACTTTGAAGGCATCTTGTGTAAAACGGCTTCATATTTAATGAAGCACATGCAAAGTGCTTGAACCAGAAGCAGCGAGACCAGGTTAACAATATACAGAAGTCTGTTGCGCATAACCCCTATTAGAAAAGCATTAATTTCTATGTTTGTGTACTTTGTTTCTGGCCTAAAGCAGAATTTCTTTCAGCAAACTCAAGAAAACAAAATTTTACAGTTTTATATGCGCACACACGCAAGCTGTTGGCACTGGTCTTCTGTTTGATCACGTAAGAAGTATGTCATTTATCACATACTAAAAAGCTTGTTTTTGTTGTCAGTGAATGACAAATTATCTGACAGTGATTTTATCTCAAGCTGTCAAGAAGTTAAAAGCTTATTTTTGTTGGAGTACAATTTTGCGTTCACTTTGCCTCCAGGGTGTCCGGCTCGTTCTCTCACGTTTGCCTTTAGCTGTGCTTTAGCTTTATTGTGAGATAAAAGTTGCAGTTACTTTTTATTATTATTATTATTATTATTATTATTATTATTATTATTATTATTATTATTATTATTATTATTATTTATTCATTTTATTATGTGGTGTGTCACATGTCTGACACAAAGTCACTCCAGTTTATCTTGCTTCAAATTAAAGGTCACTTATGCTTAAAAAAGAAAAGAAAAATAGACGTCTGGCTTTAATGATAATAACTGAGTCATTTTATGATTTATATAATTATAGTGATTCATATTATTATTTATCTCTTACACACAAGCAATTTTAGTTTAACAGTTATTATACATTATTTTAAATAAATATTAATGTATACAGATCATGTAATATAAATAAGCTGTAGTATCAAAAGATTGCACTATTTAAAAAATTACAAATCTGAACTTACATGTTCAAGTCTCTATCACTATATATTTTCAAATGTATAAACTAAGTTAACAAGTTCCACTTGTGACTACACTGACGGAGCAAGATCATTTATTTTATTAGTCCTCCTTCATTTTTCATATGACATTTAAATTTTTCATATTCTTCAATCTCTTAACCTTTAGCAAAACCTTTAACCTTTAGTTTTGAATCCTGCTGGGTTTCTCGCGAGAAGTAAATCAAACTTGCTTTGTGTTGCAAGGCTCGTGATTGGCTGTTCGCCAGTGATGTCACACATTCATGTGCACGTGCTCCACAAACTCAGGATCAAAAGCCTGAGTTGACAAAGAAAGTTGATGAACAGCATCATGGTACCAACAAAGCCGGATTGGAGAGGTTTGGTTTTGTCAACTCAAAACTAATCCTGTAACTCTGAATTTGTTCAGCTACCATCATGGTACAGGCCCCTGGATTAAACTAAGCAAGTAGGTAATATCCTCCCATTTGATAAATACTGCATGGATGATTATGTTATGTTTTTTCTTCCCTGATGGCATGGGAATATTCCAAAATGACAATGACAGGATTCATCGTTCTCAAATTCTGAAAGAGCTGTTCAGGGAGCATGGAACATCATTTTCACACATGGATTGTCCACCACAGAGTCCAGAGTCAGACCTTGACCCCATTGAGAATATTTGGGATGTGCTGGAGAAGACTTTGTGCAGTGGTACGACTATCCCATCATCAATACAAGATCTTGGCGAAAAATGAATGCAACTCTGGACAGAAATAAATGTTGTGACAATGCAGAAGCTTATCTAAATGATGCCATGGCGAATGTGTGCCATAATCAAAGCTAAAGGCAGTCCAATGAAATATTAGAGTGGATTATTTTGGAGCATGATCTACATGATCACAGCCAAGAAATAAGGGTCTTATCTAGCAAAATGATTTATAATTTTGTTTAAAAAAATGTAAATGTATATGCTTTTTAACCACAATTGCTCATCTTGCACTAGCTCTACTATATGCATCCACAACTTCATGAATTACGTAGTCCTGTTGGAAAGGCATTTAACTTTCTTTGCATGTTCTTTGCATGATTGTGTAGAGCCCTTCGAAAGCTGCACTGAAACTGCTATTTAGATCTTCAACCCATTGAAGTCCACTATATGGAGAAAAATCCTGCAACGCTTTCCTCAAAAAACAAATTTCTTTGCAACTGAAGAAAGAAAGAAAGAAATGAACATCTTGAATGACATGGGGGTGTGCAAGTCATGGAAATTTTTATTCTGGAAGTGAACTTATCCTTTAAAATTGTCAGTATTTTAGGCTTTTGTCAGGTTATTTATGGTTATACGTCAGTCAACACAAACCACTCATTTAGCAACACTCTTAGAAAAGTCTATAAAAATGTACTGTGTTGCATTGTTATTGTAAAGGAATTCACAGGTGTTTTACCGGTATTTTGAACTATACATTTCAATTTTGTTGTGTTTTAGGATTAAAGGAAAGTAAATGAAAGAATAATGTTCCTTCAGAAAATAACCTTTACCTTATCCATTTTTCTAAGTGTGTGTGTGTGTGTCAGACATAGGCCCTGTTCATTCTCTTTCTCTGTCTGTCTCTCTCTCTCTATTTGCAGGTCCAGAGACTGACAGCGAGACAGTAAGTGGAGATGAGGTGGTGAGAGCGAGTTGTGTAGGGAATTGAGTCGCATTGATCTGCCCCCTCCTCTGTCCCTGAGCCCTTAAAAATCATTAACCTTTCTGCCACAGACACGCTAAAGCTACAGCCCAGTATCTAACAGAGGTTAATTAAAACTAAATGTGGGGAAGGGGGTTCGAGAGGTGGCCGATCTCAGGGGAGAGGGACCCAGACTTCTAAATGAGTTCACAGAAGCTTCGCCGCTCACGCTCCGCATTGAAACACACAATGTCGTCATTGTCCCCCTGTTATGGGACATGGATTCGAATATTCCTTGGGGTCTTTTCCCAAGATTAATATAGTCCTTGGCTGTTGCCTGGTAAATTATGACCCCCATATCTCAGTGAATGACTTGTTATTGAGTTATTAATGGCTTACTAGTGGGGATTCTAGTCGAGAACATAGATTTCAGAGGCAAGCAGTTTATTTATATTGCACATTTCATACACAAAGATAATTTACTGTTCAAATTCAGTGCTTTATATATATATATATATATATATATATATATATATATATATATATATATATATATATATATATATATATATAAAGCACTGAATTCATAAAATAAAATAAAATAAAAATCATAAAATAATATATTATATAAATATAAATACAAAAACAACAAGTTATTTTACAGTTTAAGCTATAGTGAAGCACACTGTATTGAACCTGATTCATTCAAAATACTAAACTTTTTTTTTTTTATCATTTGCTTTTTTTCAGTAAAATGGATTTACAATTGAATATGTTAGTCAAATCAAACCAATTACCATTGAGGAGTGAATTATTAAACGTTTTGGAGGAATATCAATTGTGCAGTTGCTTCTGCTAAGAGTATCGTAGTAAATCAATTGAAGTGGCACATTTATGAATCCTGTCAACACTAGAAAAGCATAAAACAAAGACAATTCAATCTGCAGCGGCCAATTCATTCTGTGCTAGACTCAAATCACTGATTGTTATACATGTTTAATGAATTTCTTATTGAAAAACTAAAACTATGCTTCAAATAATGACATTTTTAATTTCTAAGCCTTAATTTAATGCTCGGTAGAAACATGCTTCGCAATGAAAGTCTGAATTTGATTACCGTAACACTCTGTAATCAAGTACAATATGAGTTCCTCTCTGTTTTGTGCTTGATAAACAGATAATGTTGCCACAGTGCTGGGGAAGATGACACAATTCAAGTTTATTGCCATGTATTGAACATGTTATTGCTTTTCTCTCTGTAGAGTTTCTGTCCCAGGTGAGAGTTGAGACGTTCAGTGTGTGTGTGTGTGTGTGTGTGTGTGTGTGTGTGTGTGTGTGTGTGTGTGTACTGGTCCCTTAGTCTCACCCAGAGCAAATATGTAATTAAACCACCATTGCTGAATCAGCCACTCAGAGAGACACACACAAGAGGCTGATAACTCAGGTGGAGATGAAGATTTAAGTTGGAAAGTTACTCACTTAATGCAGTCAGAAAACTGGGGTTGATTAGAATAATAATAATAATAATAATAATAATAATAATAATAATAATAATAATAATAATAATAATAATAATAATAAAAATACACAAAGTATTACTGTTGAGTGAATCTCAAATTCAAGTTTAGTTATTATGTACATTTAAAAACAACAAGTGTTGTACCAAAATGCTGTACAATCGAGAAGAATTACAAAGAAACAAATTAATTAAATTCAACAAATTATATTTTGTTTTTAAAAAACAGAAGACTATATAAAACATTCAGATAAACCCCAACACATCTCAAACATAATAATCTATGAAAAAGAATGAAGAAAAAAAAAAAAAAAAAAACTTTCTTAGATTTAAATATGGTAATTGTGGAAGAAACCTAACAAAATTTCAATAAAACATGTCCAGATCATATTACACACACACACACAAAGAGAGTAAATATGTATGTTGCATAAAGAAAATGAAGCCTATGATGTGTTATTTAACTTACTGTAATGTGAAATATTTTTTTTTATAACTATAAAAATTATTTAAAATAAAAAAGGTGTGCATTCACCAGTAACACATAAAGTACACATACAGTAAACTTAAAAAAAAGAAATTTTAAATTAAATTATTACAAAAAAAGTTAACGTAGGTTTTTTCAGGTGCCTAAAAATACAATCACAATTACAATCTTTTGATTTAAGGGTAAAATATGACCCAGACATGTTCTTTACAGGCTTTGTGAGAAATAAAATACATATTATGCATTTTAAAATGTCATATGCACCACCTCTTAAAATACCATACTGTATAAAAAAAGAAAAAGGTGTATTTATTTATTTATTTATTTATTTATTATTTTTACTTTTAAAATAACTTGCAATGGTTAACCCCATCATATTCAGTAAGTTAATTTCTAATAACACATAAAATGCATTTATGAAGTAAAATATGCTGTTTTTTTTTTTGCTTTTTTTGTTTTTTTTAATTAATATACAATCTAGAACAAATTGGATTGGATTCAGAACAGTCAAGATTTGACTTATTTTAGATAAAAAGTTTAGATTCATATTAATGTAAATAAAAAATTTATTTTTAGTTTAAAAACAGTTCTAAGTAGCATCAGATTTACATTTTTGTACTTTAAATATTAGATTTTATTGAAGGGGGCCTACTGCATGAGAACCTCAAACCCCAAAACAAAGAGTTTAAAACTGTTTAATGTGCTGCAAAATTACATCAAAATAAACAGCTCTTAATTATTTTTATTTTTTCTAGGGATGCAAGGAAATACTTAAGGTCCACTTTGTTAAAATGGAGAGCAGAAGGAATGAACAAGCAGATGAGAGATGAAAAGACGGTAAAAGAAGTGAGAGGCTGAAACATGTGAATGTTCCTCCGCTGGTCTGCTGCTGGAGTTCTGCTTGTCAGAGAGCAGCGCTACTGATGTATTCAGTATTGTGCTACTGACAGAACCCGCTTTGTTTGTGATGAATGACTGTGCCAGCAGTCCTGACGGCTCTGCTGTTCAATACATATAGATACAATACCAGCTGCCTCTGTAACACGCTGATGGGTTTTGTCCCTATTCGTTTCCATACCGTTTAATCTCGGTCACCGTATTGTGGGTGTCGCTGGAGATGGGCAGATCGGATCCGGGTGAGCAAAGTGTTTATTAACACACACAACAGCCCTGTTTCAAAGATTCAGGTGGAGTTAAAATACCTTTTTCCTGTTGATAGGAATGCTTTTGTTGCCAAACAAGCTGTAGGTTT